>NC_042969.1:62769971-62813949 GCF_901001165.1 Salmo trutta | reverse complement strand
CGCCCCCCGCCTCTCTCGCGCGCCCCGTCTCTCTCGCTCGCGCGCCCTCCGTCATCTCTCTCTCGCTCGCGCGCCCCCCGTCTCTCTCTCGCGCGCCCCCCCGTCTCTCTCTCGCGCGCCCCCGTCTCTCTCTCGCGCGCCCCCCGTCTCTCTCTCGCTCGCGCGCCCCCCGTCTCTCTCTCGCTCGCGCGCCCCCCGTCTCTCTCTCGCTCGCGCGCCCCCCGTCTCTCTCTCGCTCGCGCGCCCCCCGTCTCTCTCTCGCTCGCGCGCCCCCCGTCTCTCGCTCGCGCGCCCCCGTCTCTCTCTCGCTCGCGCGCCCCCCGTCTCTCTCTCGCTCGCGCCCCCCGTCTCTCTCGCTCGCGCCCCCCGTCTCTCTCGCTCGCGCCCCCCGTCTCTCTCGCTCGCGCCCCCCCCGTCTCTCTCGCTCGCGCCCCCCCCGTCTCTCTCTCTCGCGCCCCCCCGTCTCTCTCGCTCGCGCGCCCCCCGTCTCTCTCTCGCGCGCCCCCGTCTCTCGCTCGCGCGCCCCGTGTCTCTCTCTCGCTCGCGCTCCCCCCGTCTCTCTCGCTCGCGCCTCCCGTCTCTCTCGCTCGCGCCCCCAGTCTCTCTCGCTCGCGCCCCCAGTCTCTCTCTCTCGCGCCCCCCGTCTCTCTCGCTCGCGCGCCCCTGTCTCTCTCGCTCGCGCGCCCCTGTCTCTCTCGCTCGCGCGCCCCGTCTCTCTCGCTCGCGCGCCCCGTCTCTCTCTCGCGCGCCCCGTCTCTCTCTCGCGCGCCCCGTCTCTCTCTCGCGCGCCCCGTGTCTCTCTCTCGCTCGCGCCCCCAGTCTCTCTCGCTCGCGCCCCCAGTCTCTCTATCTCGCGCCCCCCGTCTCTCTCGCTCGCGCGCCCCGTCTCTCTCGCGCGCCCCGTCTCTCTCGCGCGCGCCCCGTCTCTCTCGCGCGCCCCGTCTCTCTCTCGCGCGCCCGTCTCTCTCTCGCGCGCCCCGTCTCTCTCTCGCGCGCCCCGTCTCTCTCTCGCGCGCCCCGTCTCTCGCTCGCGCGCCCCGTGTCTCTCTCTCGCTCGCGCTCCCCCCGTCTCTCTCTCTCGCTCGCTCCCCCCGTCTCTCTCTCTCTCTCGCTCCCCCCGTCTCTCTCGCTCGCTCCCTCTGGCTCTCTGGCTCGTTCTCTGGCTCGCTCCCTCCCTCTGGCTCTCTGGCTCCCTTCCTGTCTCGCTCCCTCCCTCTAGCTCGCTCGCTCCCTTCCTGTCTCACTCCCTCTTGCTTTTTATTTATTTCTCACACACTCATTCTCTCTTCTTTTGCTGTTCACATTAAACCACAGACACTGTTTATTTAAGAATAACGCCTTTGTGTTGATCTCATGTTGTTCCTATTTGTGGTTTTATCGCTCTTTTGTTATTTCTTGGCAATATCATTGAACAATCGGATGTGCGTGTGCATGCGTGAGTCCTAAATTGCACACAGCCTGTCCATTGTGAGCAGGCCTAATGTGGCTTTAGCCATCCGTCCATTTGGCGCCTTTTCTCTTTACATCAATTATATGATGTAATTGGTTAATGTCATAAGTGTCATGTAATGAGGGATTTGCCTCCCTTTCTGGGAAAACAACGTAGTGCTTATGTGTGAACTTAGAGGAAAGCATTGTTGTCGACTTGGAATATGTCTGTTGATTTGTTATAGGCTTATAATCATTTCCTTGATCCTTGAACATTTTGCAATAAGAGGTGGATTGTATAGTCATGAAAAAGCAGTTAGTGTTATTTTGTACGTACAGACATTTTACTATTCATGCTTCATTCTGTTTCGAATTCATCTAATTTACCTCTGTTGTGATGAAAGATATTTAATTTGATACAGCATTTTGTCATAGCCAATTTTCCTCAATGTAAATGACACAGCTGCGTGCAGGCCTGTATGTTTAATATGACGTTTTTTTGTCCATGCCGGTCAGTTTGGGCCTAAATGTACTGCGGACGACATAGGACATTACATGATCTAAGTTAGCAATTCGTTTTCTAACAGTGCAGCTCTCTAATACTCAGGACGGCAGAAAGTCCAGTCTCTCTCTGTCAACGCTGTCTTGTGAAATCAGATGCTTACAAGCTTTTAAAAAGAAGCCCCATTATGACAGAGTCACTTATGGACAGATGATTGATTGGCTGGGCTCAACGGCGGTGCAGTGAACTTTTCCTCCTCCGACGACGAATCACTCTCTCAACCCTCTCTCGTTCCTCCGTGACTGCCGAAATGAATAGCATGTGGACCTTCCCCAAGTCTTGGGTTTCCTCAGTTGTTGTGGCCAGTTACTCACTCATACTTTTTAATTGAAACTTTTTTCCTCCCTCCCCCCCCCTCCCTCCCTCCCTCCCTCCCTCCCCTCGTCCCAGATAGGCTCTTAGTGATTTCAGAGCGGTATGCTTTTCAAAGGTACATCATTAGCATTTGTTAGCATGATGAACCCCCCCCACAGTGACAGTAACTGCCTGCCATTTGCTCTGCCTTTGGCTCCAACTCAAGCGAGCTAGTTAAAGCAGTATTGTTTCTGTAATGGCATTTGTCCCCGGACTGAGGGCATAACAGATCATTTGTCAAACTTGATCATTCCAATGTGTTTTCTAAACAGTAAGTGTGGTGTTTGGACGGGCTATAGAGGATCTGGAGATGAGGACCTGCACCTCTTTTCCTCTCCCATTTCTCACCCTATCCCCTAGAATGTCGAAAATAGTGTGTGTGTGTATAGATAGATGTGTGTGTGTGTGTGTGTATATAGGGAATAGGGTGTCATTAGGACAAACCCAATGACACATACAGTAGCACGTCTGCCTCTTCTCTGAACCCGAATGATCCCTCATTGTCCTTCTCTGTATCCCTCCTTTTTTTAACAGCTCAGGATGGAAGAGTGTGGCGAGTAACCTCTCTGACCACCGTTGTCCAATTACATGAGATCACACTAGACTAGCTGTTAAATATAGCCTCCGTGCTAACACCACATGGAACCTCCATCTAGGGCTGTTCTGGGGTGTGGCACAATAAATCCCTCTCAGTATTAGTGTGATGAGGAAAGGGGGTTGAAGTCTGATTCTGTGTGCATCCCAAATAACACCCTATTCTCTACATATGTGCGCTATGTTGACCAGGGCACATAGGGGACACAGCCTCTAATTCCTTCCCTGAGATGCTAAAACTTCCAAATGACCTCATGATTACGGCCTTCTGTCTGCTCCAGCCTCCTGCCCCAAGGCCACCTTTGTTTTGGAAGGCTGCTTTAAAATAATAAATGTGACATTGAAGGATCTGTCCTCCACATGGCTGGCCAAATCTCTCTCTCTCGCTCTCTCTCTCTCTCTCTCGCGCTCGCTCTCGCGCTCTCTCTCGCTCTCTACATATTAAACATGGGCTTTGCGTCCGCTCCTAACACCCTCATTTAGTGTTACACTGTGTGTTTCCCAAATTATTCCCTATGTAGTGCCCTACTTTTGACCAAAACCCTATGGGCCCTGGTAAAATTGTATATAGGGAATATGGTGCCATTTTGGATGCAACCGCTGGTCTGCTCTACCCTACAGCCCCCCTGCTCTTAGTCGCTGGACGAGCCCACAGAAGTGCGGCTCTATCGGATTTGTTTACGGCGAGGGCCCTGAAAATAAATGGAGGCTGTCAGCCGCTGCTCTCGCCCTGCCCCCCTCCCGACCTCTTGATGGCGCCTCATGTTCGCCTCAGCCCTGTAATGCCAAACAACTTTGATGGTGGACGTCGCAGATTGAATTATGCCCCTGAGGAAAAGCTATTAGCTCAGTCAAGAGTCCTCATTTGTTAAATTAAAAGTGGAAATGACATGCGAGTCTTCAGTGAATTAAAGTCTCTTCCTAATAGCACAAAAAAACATTTTGTGGGGAGAGAGAAGGAGAGAAAAAAGGGATTTGGCTTCGGTTTAGTGACATCCATCGCCCCCCTCTCTCCCCCGTCCCACTCGGTATATTTATTTTTCATAATTTATTGATGTTGGGTTATATTTTTCATTTTTTTCCTCTTTCCTGACCGATTCCTCTGTACCGTATGGAGTACGGTCTGGTCTGTCTGTCTCAGACAGACAGACAGACAGACAGTCTGTCTGTTTTAGTCTGGCCTCTGTCACAGGGTAAAAACCTCAACACTTTCAAGCCACTTCATGTGAGACCGAGAGGAAAATAATGATTTGAAACGCAGATGCATAAACGTTTGCGGCTATTTCTCCTCAGAGAACCAAGCTGTGATCCCACTCCCATTGGCAGACGGTGGTAACCCAGGATTCTTCAAAGGGAGAGCAGCCGCTCTAGCTGATCAGTATGGAGACACCACAAGGAGAACGTATCACAGTCTGTGGTGTGTGTGTGTGTGTTAGTACCCAGGCCAGCCCTGCAGCATAGCTCCTTGCAGCCTTCTTCTCTTCTCAGCCACAGCTCTGTAAGATTGAATTTGTCATTGGGCCTTTCCCCTCGATTCATGAAAACATGTACTTTTAAAACAATGTCATTTCTTGATGACTCAAGCCTGCCTCTGCCCAAACGCAACGGTGAATTGTGGGGCTAGAAAATACCTTTCTTCACACAGCGCCGTGTGGGAAATGCGTCAGCATGAGATTTCACCCCAAAACCAAGGTCAAACCACCCTGGAATAGGATTTGTGTTTCCTGAAGATATTGAAACCGGTTGACCACAAGCTTTGAGGATTTCCATTTTTTTCCAGTACGAGAGAGAGGAAGCAGAACATTGGAGAGGTGGTAGTAAACCTCACTAAAGAAGAGCCTGACAGACTCCACGTCGCTCACCACTAGCTGTCAGACGCACACACACACACACACACACACACACACACACACACACACACACACACACACACACAAATCACGGTGGGTGAGGTTACGTGTTCTGTTATGACTAACACATACCCCAACCCTCTTTGCCTCCCTCCCCAAACCATTCACCAGCTCCCATATCATTGATTCTGTTAAAGAGAGATCCAGAGCGGGGAACAGGATTTGTTTCCCATCTTCACCATATTAGTCATACTTTGATATGCTGATGTTGTGTTAGACATGTTGATAAATGTAGAGAGAGTGACTGAATGAGAACGTAGAGAGTGACTGAATGAGAACGTAGAGAGAGTGACTGAATGAGAACGTAGAGAGAGTGACTGAATGAGAACGTAGAGAGAGTGACTGAATGAGAACGTAGAGAGAGTGACTGAATGAGAACGTAGAGAGAGTGACAATGAGAACGTAGAGAGAGTGACTGAATGAGAACGTAGAGAGTGACTGAATGAGAACGTAGAGAGAGTGACTGAATGAGAACGTAGAGAGAGTGACTGAATGAGAACGTAGAGAGAGTGACTGAATGAGAACGTAGAGAGAGTGACTGAATGAGAACGTAGAGAGAGTGACTGAATGAGAACGTAGAGAGAGTGACTGAATGAGAACGTAGAGAGAGTGACTGAATGAGAACGTAGAGAGAGTGACAATGAGAACGTAGAGAGAGTGACTGAATGAGAACGTAGAGAGAGTGACTGAATGAGAACGTAGAGAGAGTGACTGAATGAGAACGTAGAGAGAGTGACTGAATGAGAACGTAGAGAGAGTGACTGAATGAGAACGTAGAGAGAGTGACTGAATGAGAACGTAGAGAGAGTGACTGAATGAGAACGTAGAGAGAGTGACTGAATGAGAACGTAGAGAGAGTGACTGAATGAGAACGTAGAGAGAGAGTGATGAAGAGAAAAGGGAGAGGGAGAGAGGGAAGGCGCAGTGAGAAGGATGCAGTGTGCTGTATTGGCTGACCCCTGGCCGTCTGTCCGAGGTTCTGTTGTTTTCATGGCTCTATATCCTGGACACGCTGACAGACAGACAGGCAATCAGACGGATAGACAGATCCGAGGAGGAGAGAGAGGGCCGTAGAGTTAGCCAAGGCAATATCCTGACATGTTCCTATCTATCTCTCATCAGCTAGCACGGCTTACTGTAGATATTTGGTTATTCAGCCTCCCCCTTTATCCAACACTAATAAATACACAGCCACTAAGGCCTTCCCCCTGTTCTACCCAGAAACACCCATCACACGGTGTCGGCTAAACAAAGACATCAACATCTCCCCTCCTCCTGTGAGTCATTTACCAGCTGCTGACAGTTATAAGGGAAGAGGAGGGAGAGTTGAGGCCTACAACAGGTCATTCAACACCTGTTAGTGTGTCAGGCTGTGTTAGTGTGTCAGGCTGTGTCAGTGTGTCAGGCTGTGTTAGTGTGTCAGGCTGTGTTAGTGTGTCAGGCTGTGTTAGTGTGTCAGGCTGTGTTAGTGTGTCAGGCTGTGTTAGTGTGTCAGGCTGTGTCAGTGTGTCAGGCTGTGTTAGTGTGTCAGGCTGTGTCAGTGTGTCAGGCTGTGTCAGTGTGTCAGGCTGTGTCAGGCTGTGTCAGTGTGTCAGGCTGTGTTAGTGTGTCAGGCTGTGTCAGGCTGTGTCAGGCTGTGTCAGGCTGTGTCAGGCTGTGTCAGGCTGTGTCAGGCTGTGTCAGTGTGTGTCAGTGTGTCAGGCTGTGTCAGTGTGTCAGGCTGTGTCAGGCTGTGTCAGTGTGTGTCAGTGTGTCAGGCTGTGTCAGGCTGTGTCAGTGTGTGCCAGTGTGTCAGTGTGTCAGGCTGTGTCAGTGTGTCAGGCTGTGTCAGTGTGTCAGGTTGAGGCTGTGAGGCCAAGGAGAGTTCCAGTACTGGACAGTATGCTGTCACACTGGATTCAACAGAACCACTGGGGTAGATGGTATGGAAAATGTTTGAGGAATTGATCAGAAGTGAATTGTTGAATATTACATTTCATTATAGAGAATTTTATGTTCCAAAATCTTGTGTGTGCATGGTTGGTTGTGTGTATTCAAGTGAGCTGGCGTGAGTGTATGTATTAGGTCTTTCTGGTTAGATCAGAGGTTAACCTCTCCTGTGTTGGTGTGTCAGGCCCTTCAGCCTCCATCCATTCTACAGGGTTCAGCTGTTAATACCAGGCCGGGGGTTTTGCTGTCCACCTTGGTTATAGGGCTGGACAGTAATACCAGGCCGGGGGTTTTGCTGTCCACCTTGGTTATAGGGCTGGACAGTAATACCAGGCCGGGGGTTTTGCTGTCCACCTTGGTTATAGGGCTGGACAGTAATACCAGGCCGGGGGTTTTGCTGTCCACCTTGGTTATAGGGCTGGACAGTAATACCAGGCCGGGGGTTTTGCTGTCCACCTTGGTTATAGGGCTGGACAGTAATACCAGGCTGTTCAGCTACTCTTCTCCCATCACTAGCATATGCAGCCCTATCACCATACTGAACCTTTCCTTTCCTGTGTTCGCTTTCATCCAAACGATCCTGACATGTCTGAATAATCCAATAACTCACAGTAAATTCTCTGAGCTGGTCTACTGGCATGGGAATACACAGACACAGGCTTTAAAATACCATAGACATCCTCTACAGAGCTGGTCTACTGGCATGGAAATACACAGACACAGGCTTTAAAATACCATAGACATCCTCTACAGAGCTGATCTACTGGCATGGGAATACACAGACACAGGCTTTAAAATACCATAGACATCCTCTACAGAGCTGGTCTACTGGCATGGGAATACACAGACACAGGCTTTAAAATACCATAGACATCCTCTACAGAGCTGGTCTACTGGCATGGGAATACACAGACACAGGCTTTAAAATACCATAGACATCCTCTACAGAGCTGGTCTACTGGCATGGGAATACACAGACACAAGCTTTAAAATACCATAGACATCCTCTACAGAGCTGATCTACTGGCATGGGAATACACAGACACAGGCTTTAAAATACCATAGACATCCTCTACAGAACTGATCTACTGGCATGGGAATACACAGACACAGGCTTTAAAATACCATAGACATCCTCTACAGAGCTGATCTACTGGCATGGGAATACACAGACACAGGCTTTAAAATACCATAGACATCCTCTACAGAGCTGATCTACTGGCATGGGAATACACAGACACAGGCTTTAAAATACCATAGACATCCTCTACAGAGCTGATCTACTGGCATGGGAATACACAGACACAAGCTTTAAAATACCATAGACATCCTCTACAGAGCTGATCTACTGGCATGGGAATACACAGACACAAGCTTTAAAATACCATAGACATCCTCTACAGAGCTGATCTACTGGCATGGGAATACACAGACACAGGCTTTAAAATACCATAGACATCCTCTACAGAGCTGATCTACTGGCATGGGAATACACAGACACAGGCTTTAAAATACCATAGACATCCTCTACAGAGCTGATCTACTGGCATGGGAATACACAGACACAAGCTTTAAAATACCATAGACATCCTCTACAGAGCTGATCTACTGGCATGGGAATACACAGACACAAGCTTTAAAATACCATAGACATCCTCTACAGAGCTGATCTACTGGCATGGGAATACACAGACACAGGCTTTAAAATACCATAGACATCCTCTACAGAGCTGATCTACTGGCATGGGAATACACAGACACAGGCTTTAAAATACCATAGACATCCTCTACAGAGCTGATCTACTGGCATGGGAATACACAGACACAGGCTTTAAAATACCATAGACATCCTCTACAGAGCTGATCTACTGGCATGGAAATACACAGACACAGGCTTTAAAATACCATAGACATCCTCTACAGAGCTGATCTACTGGCATGGGAATACACAGACACAGGCTTTAAAATACCATAGACATCCTCTACAGAGCTGATCTACTGGCATGGGAATACACAGACACAGGCTTTAAAATACCATAGACATCCTCTACAGAGCTGATCTACTGGCATGGGAATACACAGACACAGGCTTTAAAATACCATAGACATCCTCTACAGAGCTGATCTACTGGCATGGGAATACACAGACACAGGCTTTAAAATACCATAGACATCCTCTACAGAGCTGATCTACTGGCATGGGAATACACAGACACAGGCTTTAAAATACCATAGACATCCTCTACAGAGCTGATCTACTGGCATGGGAATACACAGACACAGGCTTTAAAATACCATAGACATCCTCTACAGAGCTGATCTACTGGCATGGGAATACACAGACACAGGCTTTAAAATACCATAGACATCCTCTACAGAGCTGATCTACTGGCATGGGAATACACAGACACAGGCTTTAAAATACCATAGACATCCTCTACAGAGCTGATCTACTGGCATGGGAATACACAGACACAGGCTTTAAAATACCATAGACATCCTCTACAGAGCTGGTCTACTGGCATGGGAATACACAGACACAGGCTTTAAAATACCATAGACATCCTCTACAGAGCTGATCTACTGGCATGGGAATGCACAGACACAGGCTTTAAAATACCATAGACATCCTCTACAGAGCTGATCTACTGGCATGGGAATACACAGACACAGGCTTTAAAATACCATAGACATCCTCTACAGAGCTGATCTACTGGCATGGGAATACACAGACACAGGCTTTAAAATACCATAGACATCCTCTACAGAGCTGGTCTACTGGCATGGAAATACACAGACACAGGCTTTAAAATACCATAGACATCCTCTACAGAGCTGATCTACTGGCATGGGAATACACAGACACAAGCTTTAAAATACCATAGACATCCTCTACAGAGCTGATCTACTGGCATGGGAATACACAGACACAGGCTTTAAAATACCATAGACATCCTCTACAGAGCTGATCTACTGGCATGGGAATACACAGACACAGGCTTTAAAATACCATAGACATCCTCTACAGAGCTGGTCTACTGGCATGGGAATACACAGACACAGGCTTTAAAATACCATAGACATCCTCTACAGAACTGATCTACTGGCATGGGAATACACAGACACAGGCTTTAAAATACCATAGACATCCTCTACAGAGCTGATCTACTGGCATGGGAATACACAGACACAGGCTTTAAAATACCATAGACATCCTCTACAGAGCTGATCTACTGGCATGGGAATACACAGACACAAGCTTTAAAATACCATAGACATCCTCTACAGAGCTGATCTACTGGCATGGGAATACACAGACACAAGCTTTAAAATACCATAGACATCCTCTACAGAGCTGATCTACTGGCATGGGAATACACAGACACAGGCTTTAAAATACCATAGACATCCTCTACAGAGCTGATCTACTGGCATGGGAATACACAGACACAGGCTTTAAAATACCATAGACATCCTCTACAGAGCTGATCTACTGGCATGGGAATACACAGACACAAGCTTTAAAATACCATAGACATCCTCTACAGAGCTGATCTACTGGCATGGGAATACACAGACACAAGCTTTAAAATACCATAGACATCCTCTACAGAGCTGATCTACTGGCATGGGAATACACAGACACAGGCTTTAAAATACCATAGACATCCTCTACAGAGCTGATCTACTGGCATGGGAATACACAGACACAGGCTTTAAAATACCATAGACATCCTCTACAGAGCTGATCTACTGGCATGGGAATACACAGACACAGGCTTTAAAATACCATAGACATCCTCTACAGAGCTGATCTACTGGCATGGAAATACACAGACACAAGCTTTAAAATACCATAGACATCCTCTACAGAGCTGGTCTACTGGCATGGGAATACACAGACACAGGCTTTAAAATACCATAGACATCCTCTACAGAGCTGATCTACTGGCATGGGAATACACAGACACAGGCTTTAAAATACCATAGACATCCTCTACAGAGCTGATCTACTGGCATGGGAATACACAGACACAGGCTTTAAAATACCATAGACATCCTCTACAGAGCTGATCTACTGGCATGGGAATACACAGACACAGGCTTTAAAATACCATAGACATCCTCTACAGAGCTGATCTACTGGCATGGAAATACACAGACACAGGCTTTAAAATACCATAGACATCCTCTACAGAGCTGATCTACTGGCATGGGAATACACAGACACAGGCTTTAAAATACCATAGACATCCTCTACAGAGCTGATCTACTGGCATGGGAATACACAGACACAGGCTTTAAAATACCATAGACATCCTCTACAGAGCTGGTCTACTGGCATGGGAATACACAGACACAGGCTTTAAAATACCATAGACATCCTCTACAGAGCTGATCTACTGGCATGGGAATACACAGACACAGGCTTTAAAATACCATTGACATCCTCTACAGAGCTGATCTACTGGCATGGGAATACACAGACACAGGCTTTAAAATACCATAGACATCCTCTACAGAGCTGATCTACTGGCATGGGAATACACAGACACAGGCTTTAAAATACCATAGACATCCTCTACAGAGCTGGTCTACTGGCATGGAAATACACAGACACAGGCTTTAAAATACCATAGACATCCTCTACAGAGCTGATCTACTGGCATGGGAATACACAGACACAGGCTTTAAAATACCATAGACATCCTCTACAGAGCTGGTCTACTGGCATGGGAATACACAGACACAGGCTTTAAAATACCATAGACATCCTCTACAGAGCTGATCTACTGGCATGGAAATACACAGACACAGGCTTTAAAATACCATAAACATCCTCTTTATTTATTTATTTATTTATTTATTTTTATTTTACCGTTATTTAACCAGGTAAGTTGACTGAGAACACATTCTCATTTACAGCAACGACCTGGGGAATAGTTTCAGGGGAGAGGAGGGGGATGAATGAGCCAATTGTAAGCTGGGGATGATTAGGTGGCCGTGATGGTATGAGTGCCAGATTGGGAATTTAGCCAGGACACCGGGGTTAACACCCCTACTCTTAAGATAAGTGCAATGGGATCTTTAATGACCTCAGAGAGTCAGGACACCCGTTTAACGTCCCATCCGAAAGACGGCACCCTACACAGGGCAGTGTCCCCAATCACTGCCCTGGGGCATTGGGATATTTTTTAGACCAGAGGAAAGAGTGCCTCCTACTGGCCCTCCAATACCACTTCCAGCAGCATCTGGTCTCCCATCCAGGGACTGACCAGGACCAACCCTGCTTAGCATCAGAAGCAAGCCAGCAGTTGGATGCAGGGTGGTATGCTGCTGATCTACTGGCATGGGAATACACAGACACAAGCTTTAAAATACCATAGACATCCTCTACAGAGCTGATCTACTGGCATGGGAATATACAGACACAAGCTTTAAAATACCATAGACATCCTCTACAGAGCTGATCTACTGGCATGGGAATACACAGACACAGGCTTTAAAATACCATAGACATCCTCTACAGAGCTGGTCTACTGGCATGGGAATATACAGACACAAGCTTTAAAATACCATAGACATCCTCTACAGAGCTGATCTACTGGCATGGAAATACACAGACACAAGCTTTAAAATACCATAGACATCCTCTACAGGGCTGATCTACTGGCATGGGAATACACAGACACAGGCTTTAAAATACCATAGACATCCTCTACAGAGCTGATCTACTGGCATGGGAATACACAGACACAGGCTTTAAAATACCATAGACATCCTCTACAGAGCTGATCTACTGGCATGGAAATACACAGACACAAGCTTTAAAATACCATAGACATCCTCTACAGAGCTGATCTACTGGCATGGGAATACACAGACACAGGCTTTAAAATACCATAGACATCCTCTACAGAGCTGGTCTACTGGCATGGGAATACACAGACACAGGCTTTAAAATACCATAGACATCCTCTACAGAGCTGATCTACTGGCATGGGAATACACAGACACAAGCTTTAAAATACCATAGACATCCTCTACAGAGCTGATCTACTGGCATGGAAATACACAGACACAAGCTTTAAAATACCATAGACATCCTCTACAGAGCTTATCTACTGGCATGGGAATACACAGACACAGGCTTTAAAATACCATAGACATCCTCTACAGAGCTGATCTACTGGCATGGGAATACACAGACACAGGCTTTAAAATACCATAGACATCCTCTACAGAGCTGGTCTACTGGCATGGGAATACACAGACACAGGCTTTAAAATACCATAGACATCCTCTACAGAGCTGATCTACTGGCATGGGAATACACAGACACAGGCTTTAAAATACCATAGACATCCTCTACAGAGCTGATCTACTGGCATGGGAATACACAGACACAGGCTTTAAAATACCATAGACATCCTCTACAGAGCTGATCTACTGGCATGGGAATACACAGACACAGGCTTTAAAATACCATAGACATCCTCTACAGAGCTGATCTACTGGCATGGGAATACACAGACACAGGCTTTAAAATACCATAGACATCCTCTACAGAGCTGATCTACTGGCATGGGAATACACAGACACAGGCTTTAAAATACCATAGACATCCTCTACAGAGCTGATCTACTGGCATGGGAATACACAGACACAGGCTTTAAAATACCATAGACATCCTCTACAGAGCTGATCTACTGGCATGGGAATACACAGACAGAGACCCACGTTATCCCGTTCCGACTGCAGGAACCCTATATTGGATGAGGGAGGAAATATCCTGTATTATGTCTAATGATGTTTTTAATTTGCTTAATAGTAGAGACCACTACATAAATCATTTGTTCAAACACCGGCACAGTGAAATTGGACACAATTCAGAGCAAAAAAGATTTCTTCTATTTTTTTTGTTGCTATCAATGCACTTCATTTTAAGTCATGCTCATCTCCTTTATTTTGTTAAATCGCATGAAATGTAATTGTATTAAAAGCTTGGCTTGTTCTTTGTTCACAGATGTGGCAGTGTTTGAACTTTAATATCTCAAACCAGATTGGGCATCATTCTCTCATTCTTTAACTACAGCTTTAGTTCATCTAACAACTCAAACCGCCAGCCTTTATTTTCTCCAAGACGAGTACCCTATGTCCCCTCGGCTGTGTTCTCCTACCCAATCACACCCTCTCTCTTTCTCTCTTTCTCCTGCAGCAAAGCCAAGCCTCCCCCACAGATCTCCCCCAGTAAGTCCAGTGGAGGAGAGTTCTGTGTGGCTGCTGTCTTTGCTGCCTCACGCTCCTGGTACATGACCAACCCCAACATGAAGAGAGAGAAAGGTGAGGAGGGGTCGCTTTGGCTTTGTAGCATTATGTTTCTCATTAGATCCCACTAGTGCACTAGTATCCTAGCTGTTACCCCCAAAACCACCATCACGCTAAAACACTTTCATTTCGTTTTCATTTGGCAAAATGTAGAAGTTTAAAATCTGTGTGAGAATCGTAAATACCATTTGACTTAGATCTGTGTGTTGACCCCTCTTAGCCCCCTGTGTAGACCCAACATTAAGGTCAAGGAAGTACAAACCCACTCAGGGAGATGCTGGGCGAAGTAGACAAAACACTTAGCTATGTCACAACAACATGCTCCTCTTACTTTGTAACGTTGACCTGTTGACCTCCCCTGTTCCTCAGACCAGTCCAGCCGGTCAGTGGTGGAGTCCCTCTACATCCTCAGTTGCTATGGCACCCTAGTGGAGCACGTCCTGGAGCCTCGGCCAATCAGCACAGCCCAGAAGATCAGCGATGACACACCCCTGGAGCTCAACACATGTCCACGGGCCTGCTGGAGCCTGGCCAGGTAACTGACCCTTCCTAACACATGTCCACGGGCCTGCTGGAGCCTGGCCAGGTAACTGACCCTTCCTAACACATGTCCACGGGCCTGCTGGAGCCTGGCCAGGTAACTGACCCTTCCTAACACATGTCCACGGGCCTGCTGGAGCCTGGCCAGGTAACTGACCCTTCCTAACACATGTCCACGGGCCTGCTGGAGCCTGGCCAGGTAACTGACCCTTCCTAACACATGTCCACGGGCCTGCTGGAGCCTGGCCAGGTATCTGACCCTTCCTAACACATGTCCACGGGCCTGCTGGAGCCTGGCCAGGTAACTGACCCTTCCTAACACATGTCCACGGGCCTGCTGGAGCCTGGCCAGGTAACTGACCCTTCCTAACACACACACACACACACACACACACACACACACACACACACACACACACACACACCCTCTGTTTTTCCCCCCTCTGCTAAGCTGTGGTTCATGTTATGAAGATTTACATACAGTAATATATTGTGCAGTTATACAGTAATGTATGTGATTTATAAAATAGTGCACTACATTGGGAATAGGGTGCCATTTGGGAGAGATCCTGAGATGTTCTCTGTAATTGACTGTGTGTTTCTCTCCTGTGTTGTGTTTGGTTGTTACAGGACTCCACTGTGGAATGAGCTGCAGCCTCCCTTTCTCTCCAACCACCCTCTGGTGCTGGCCTCTGACCTGGTGCAGTGTTACCAGTACCTCCTGGCTGGATGTAAGTGTTATACACTGTGTGTGTGTACTATCTGTACGTGTGTGTGCACCAAGCGCCATTAGCCCGGTGCCAGAGCTGAAGCCTACTGATTCCTACTGTTTATTCTCTATGGGAGGTTGTCTTCACCCTCTTATTGGTGACATACTGAGAGTAGGACTCTTTCAGTCCTCCTCCATTGCTCCCCTTTTAAAACCCTCAGTGGAGGTCAGACATCAGTCCATCTGAGTAGTGCTCTGGCCTCAGATCTCTTATCACACAAACTATCAGCTTTTCATCCCTTCCATTCCGTCTGTACGGTGCTTTCAATCAAGTCTTTGTCACTGTGTGTCGCTGTGTCTGCCTCCTCTGGACAAGTCAGCATGACAACGCTAACAGCTCAACCAACTCCACTCAACTCATTCAAATGAAGCCGATTAGCCAGCCTCCAAACTCCTCCTAACTCAGTAACAAGTACAAAGAGCACAAAGCACTTCAGGTTGATAAGTGACAGGCTGTGGAGGCTGGAGATGGCAGAGGGAAGAGGAGGGCGACTCTGGAGGGCAGAGTGTACACGGATGGCCACACATTTAACTTATCCTCTGTTATAACTGTGCGTTGTTGCATTAGCTGCATAATCATAAACATAAATCAGTAATTAGTTCTTGAAGTGCCGTTGGGGCAAATCCCCTTCTCATCCCATGTGCTTGTCTCCTCTATTCTACGCTAAATTGGGTGCTTCCCAAATGGCACCCTATTCCCTACTTAGTGTACTACTTTTGATCTGAGCCCTATGGTCAACAGTAGTGCACTATAGGGAATAGGGTGCCATTTTGGAGTTAGACATTCTCCCAGTGCTCAGGGCTGAGCGGGTAGGATATTTTCTCAAATGAGTTCTAATAGTCCTTTCTAGTGTCAGAGCGATGAAGTGAAGTTGGTGTGACGGGTCGACAGCGGGCATCGGTGCTGGGTTTAGTGTGACTCGGTCCTGTGAGAAGGCATAATGGGCCAGGCAGAGGGCATAATGGGCCAGGCAGAGGGCATAATGGGCCAGGCAGAGGGCATAATGGGCCAGGCAGAGGGCATAATGATTTAGTCTCAGTGCTCTCTCACATTTATCTCCAATTAGTGATGTCCAAAATATCACCGCCCGCCCCACCTCGTCTGTCTCTCCCTCGCCCCGTTCCTCCTGCCAGCCGAGCAGCACCAACCCTTTCGCGCTCACACACCCAGGTCAATACAATATGCACTTACTTCATTTGCTGTCTTATACTTCTACCCATTGCTCCGCTCCACCCCCGGGCGTTTCCTGCATGCTGCTACGGCTCACGGAGTGCCACCTTTCATTCCTCCGCTTTGCACCCGTTCTGTTTCACAACACTGTGCGTCCACTCCGCTCGCCAGCGGATGGCTGGGCAGAGATGAAGTGATCCGGGGGGGGGGGGGGGGCAATCTGACCTGGGGATGCATGATGCTCAGCCACACAACAGAACACACACACTGTGTTGGCTCTTGTTGGCCTTCTCCAGTGGTGTGTAAAGATGAGTTTATGGAGGGAGAAGCTGCTGCTCTCCACCCTGCTCCAATACAAACTACACTATCAGGGTCTAGTTTACGTAGTAGATACTAGCCCAAACGTCAACAAGCAGAAGGAGTGAGGGACGGGAGGAGAAAGGGATAGGAAAGCGAAGAAGACAGAGAAATTGAGAGACATGGAGGAGATGAAAGAGAGGTCGCAAAGAGAAATATGGAGAGAGGGAGGGAGTGAGGCAGGGGGGTATGATAAATCACTGGTACCTTTTTTAGATCTGCAAATGAGTGTGTATTCAGGGACCTAGCTGGGTTCCACAACCTGCTAGAGTATGGGGTTAGAGGGTTTACATGTTGTGTGATTGACAGCTGCTGCTCTCTCTATATTGGGTGACCGGTGTGATTAAAAATGCATGTTGCTGTGAAGGGATGGAGCTCAGGGTCATGCCAGTCCAGCTGGAGAGGAGCCTCACAGGCTGGTGATTAAAAGCAGCGGTGGCGCCACTTCATGGTCACTATCTCTACCTGTTCGTCTGCCCAGCCCACTAGCACTGCTCTGGGTCCGCTCTGCTCTGCCACAGCCTGGTAAACAGCAACTCCACTACACTGCTGTGGATGATAAGAGACAGAGAGAGAGAGGTGCACACACCCACAGACAGACACACACACTCACAGACAGACACACACACACACACAGACAGACACACAAACACACACACACACACACACACACACACACACACACACACTCACACTCACACACACACACACACACACACAGACAGACACACACACACACTCACTCACAGACAGACACACACACACGGACAGACACAGACAGACACACAAACACACACACACACACAGACAGACACACACACACACACACTCACAGACATGGACACACAACACAGAGAGACAGTGAGATATGAAGATGACGTGCTGGCCTCATAAATGCTGTCTCCATCCAGCTTTGATGGCTCAGGGAATCGTCACTTATGTGAATGGCTCAGCCAGCCAGTTAGGAGAAACAGAAACCCTTTTCATTCTAAAAGGCCCAATGTGAATAAATGGGGCCAATTTGTGTTGCCCTGAGGTGTGGGACTAGATTTAAACCTGCGGTTGGATCCCTTAGAATAACACCACCACACGATTGACGAATGTGAGGCTTTTTTCCTTCCTCATTTGCAGCATTCATTCTTGAGATTTAGGGCATATTTTCCCCTTGCTGTTTCTTTGAAGCGTGGGGGCTGTATTCATATAGCTGTCTTTCTTGTGTGTTCAGACACCTCTTCCACGACCGCAAGACTTCACCGAGGCAAACATGGCGTGAATAATTTACCTCCCTGATCTTCTGGCTGGCTCCTCTGAGTAGGCTGGGCACTTCAGTGGTGGCTGCGTTGGTGCTTTTTGGCCCTGGCCTCCCCCCTAGTTTCACGTTTTATTAGTCGTATGTAGAAGTTGATGCAACAATAATAAGAAATAATAAAAGATACGAATACTAAAATAAAGTTTAGCCCCTAGATTCCTTTCATAATGTAGTAACTGTGGAGGCTGGCCGTCTCCTGGGCCTTCTACCATGACGACGCGCCACGGCCTTGTCAATAACCGCTAATTGGTGTGAGAGACTTCCGAGGCCAGCGGGAGCTGGTCTTTACCGCCGGGCTGTTTGGTCTTTACCGCCGGGCTGTTTGGTCTTTACCGCCGGACTGTTTGGTCTTTACCGCCGGGCTGTTTGGTCTTTACCGCCGGGCTGTTTGGTCTTTACTGTTTGGTCTTTACCGCCGGGCTGTTTGGTCTTTACCGCCGGGCTGTTTAGTCTTTACCGCCGGGCTGTTTGGTCTTTACTGTTTGGTCTTTACCGCCGGGCTGTTTGGTCTTTACCGCCGGGCTGTTTGGTCTTTACTGTTGGTCTTTACCGCCGGGCTGTTTGGTCTTTACCGCCGGCTGTTTGGTCTTTACCGCCGGCTGTTTGGGTCTTTACCGCCGGGCTGTTTGGTCTTTACTGTTTGGTCTTTACTGCCGGGCTGTTTGGTCTTTAACCGCCGGCTGTTTGGTCTTTTACCGCCGGCTGTTTGGTCTTTACCGCTGGGCTGTTTGGTCTTTACCGCCGGGCTGTTTGGTCTTTACCGCCGGGCTGTTGGTCTTTATCGCCGGGCTGTTTGGTCTTTATCGCCGGGCTGTTTGGTCTTTACCGCCGGGCTGTTTGGGTCTTTACTGTTTGGTCTTTACCGCCGGGCTGTTTGGTCTTTACCGCCGGGCTGTTTGGTCTTTACCGCCGGGCTGTTTGGTCTTTACCGCCGGGCTGTTTGGTCTTTACCGCCGGGCTGTTTGGTCTTTACCGCCGGGCTGTTTGGTCTTTATCGCCGGGCTGTTTGGTCTTTATCGCCGGGCTGTTTGGTCTTTACCGCCGGGCTGTTTGGTCTTTACTGTTTGGTCTTTACTGCCGGGCTGTTTGGTCTTTACCGCCGGGCTGTTTGGTCTTTACTGTTTGGTCTTTACTGCCGGGCTGTTTGGTCTTTACCGCCGGGCTGTTTGGTCTTTATCGCCGGGCTGTTTGGTCTTTATCGCCGGGCTGTTTGGTCTTTACTGTTTGGTCTTTACCGCCGGGCTGTTTGGTCCTTTACTGTTTGGGTCTTTACCCGCCGGGCTGTTTGGTCTTTACTGTTTGGTCTTTACCGCCGGGCTGTTTGGTCTTTACCGCCGGGCTGTTTGGTCTTTAAACCGCCGGCTGTTTGGTCTTTACCGCCGGGCTGTTTGGTCTTTACCGCCGGGCTGTTCGGGTCTTTATCGCCGGGCTGTTTGGTCTTTACCGCCGGGCTGTTTGGTCTTACCGCCGGGCTGTTTGGTCTTTACTGTTTGGTCTTTACTGCCGGGCTGTTTGGTCTTTACCGCCGGGCTGTTTGGTCTTTACTGTTTGGTCTTTACTGCCGGGCTGTTTGGTCTTTACCGCCGGGCTGTTTGGTCTTTATCGCCGGGCTGTTTGGTCTTTATCGCCGGGCTGTTTGGTCTTTACTGTTTGGTCTTTACCGCCGGGCTGTTTGGTCTTTACTGTTTGGTCTTTACCGCCGGGCTGTTTGGTCTTTACTGTTTGGTCTTTACCGCCGGGCTGTTTGGTCTTTACCTCCGGGCTGTTTGGTCTTTACTGTTGGTCTTTACGCCGGGCTGTTTGGTCTTTACCGCCGGGCTGTTTGGTCTTTACCGCCGGGCTGTTTGGTCTTTACCTCCGGGCTGTTTGGTCTTTACCGCCGGGCTGTTTGGTCTTTACCTCCGGGCTGTTTGGTCTTTACCGCCGGGCTGTTTGGTCTTTACCGCCGGGCTGTTTGGTCTTTATCGCCGGGCTGTTTGGTCTTTATCGCCGGGCTGTTTGGTCTTTACCGCCGGGCTGTTTGGTCTTTACCGCCGGGCTGTTTGGTCTTTATCGCCGGGCTGTTTGGTCTTTATCGCCGGGCTGTTTGGTCTTTACCGCCGGGCTGTTTGGTCTTTACTGTTTGGTCTTTACCGCCGGGCTGTTTGGTCTTTACTGTTTGGTCTTTACCGCCGGGCTGTTTGGTCTTTACCTCCGGGCTGTTTGGTCTTTACTGTTTGGTCTTTACCGCCGGGCTGTTTGGTCTTTACCTCCGGGCTGTTTGGTCTTTACCGCCGGGCTGTTTGGTCTTTACCTCCGGGCTGTTTGGTCTTTACCGCCGGGCTGTTTGGTCTTTACCGCCGGGCTGTTTGGTCTTTACCTCCGGGCTGTTTGGTCTTTACCGCCGGGCTGTTTGGTCTTTACCTCCGGGCTGTTTGGTCTTTACCGCCGGGCTGTTTGGTCTTTACCGCCGGGCTGTTTGGTCTTTACCGCCGGGCTGTTGGTCTTTACCGCCGGGCTGTTTGGTCTTTACCGCCGGGCTGTTTGGTCTTTACCGCCGGGCTGTTTGGTCTTTACCGCCGGGCTGTTTGGTCTTTACCGCCGGGCTGTTTGGTCTTTACCGCCGGGCTGTTTGTTAAAGAAAAAGTGGGAAAGGAGGATCAGCCATAGACAAGCACTCTACAAGCCGGCCTTGTCAGATAGTGACGTTATCCCAACTGGCCTGCCGAATTGTCAAGAAGGGCTGCCCAAATCAGTGAGAGAGAGACCACCTCAGATCATTAGTCCTATCCCTCCCCAGAGATCAGGTCATCAGTCAGTCCTGATCAATACCTGGCCCTGCTTTGTTCTGGGTCTACTCACTGTACCTGCTGTTACTGCTACTGGTATCCACCAGACAACTAACTCTGTCTGAAATTACACCATATTCCGATATAGGGCACTACTTTTGACCAGTGCACTCTCTATATAGGTAATAGGGTGCCATTTTGGATGCACACCTGTACTTCCTCCTGCTACTGGCCTTGACCAGACCACTCACTGTGTGTCGCCTCTGATCAGCAGAACTACACCACTTCCTCTTAGAGCCCAGAGACACAGCCTCGTTAAGATCGCTTAGGAACATTTTAAAAATCACTTGTTTTTTGATGGTGTGTTACCAGAGCAGGTTATTTTCCAAAGAATAACACCAATCAGATTTGCCTGGTAAACACATACATTTGTTATTTTTCTACTTGATAGGAATGGTTGTTATTCCGCCTGAGTCACTTCAGATTGTAGTCTTTGCTATCAACTATCACTAAAGCAAATATGCCGTCTTGCGTTAATGAAATAGTACACTGTTTCAGACAGGGAGTGTAGTGGGCCTTTAATAGTCATGTATTAGTGGACCAGTATAGCCATCTGCTGCACGGGAAAAAATGGTTTTCCTGAATGCATGCATGACTGCTGTCTGCACACCAAAATGATGTTGTTTTTCTCTGAATTGCCCTGTGAAAGCCTAATGCTGTAAGATGGTATTTTAGAACTAGTCATGTTGGAACAGAACAAGCTTGCCCACCTGACCCAGATTTCTAATGGGCCGTTTTTGGATTGCATAAACAACAACAGTAATTGTGAAAGGGATGGCGGGTATGTAGGGTTGTGTTCCCAACAACTACAAGCGTGCTTGTTGTAGTTCCTCAACGTCACAGCTAGGAGAGCTTAAAACAACATCTTATAGTTGAAGACTTTTCTTTGAGTCATAAAAATACATTGAAATGACTTAGGAACTGTGACCACTTGGAGACACCAGTTAGTCTGGATTTGGATTCTTGTGTCAGGTGAATTGTTGTCCTCAACTTTGGTCTAATAATTTTCCCATAATCTTTAAACTCTTACCTTTAAATTGCTACCATGCTTATGCATATGCTTTTCATATTTCTTCTGGAAGAAACATTTCAATTTAGCCGTGTCCATATAGGCCAATTTCTGTGAGTGTAAAGGGTTAAGAAAGTCTGTGATGACCGTAAAAGCAGCAGACCCAATGGCTGTCTATTGATCTATCTATATATTTATCCAGCCACTCACTCTGGTAGATATGTCTGTAACTGTTTGGTGGGGTCAGTCTGTCTCTGTATCCCTGCATTCACACACACACAGACTACACAGGTCTGTCTGTGCTTGGCCCTTGGGGATGACCACCGCCTCCCCACTCAGGAGCCTGTCTGTCCGGCTCTCTCAGGCCAATGGACCCCCCCCCACAACGCCGTAACCCGAGCCAGCCAGCAACTGCTCCAAAGCATCAATAATTAATTAGGGAACAGCTATTGCCCCCAAGGGTCAGAGAGCAAGAGTAGAGCAGGAGGGAGACAGAGTGGAAGGAAGGAGGGAGGGGTAGTAATAATTTTGTTTAATAAGTAACACAAGCAGGTTTTGTTAGAGAGCAACATAAGTATCTGGCTAGGAACCACACACACCTTCACGCGACCCGTCTCTCCAGAGCAGGTGAGAGCAGTGTGTTACAAGCTTTTAGGAAAATAAGGGCAGCCTCTCCACAGTATAAGAGTGTCAGTCGAGGTATTTGTTACAACGCCGCTGTGTGTGTGGTGTCAAACCAACAAGCACACCTCCTTGAGAAGCCTCCCTACACCTGCTCTACGCACGAGAGACCCAGAGAGAAAGTGAGAGAGCGAGGGAGAGAAAAGGCTAAAGAGGGGGCATAAGAGACAGCAGTGCCTTGTGTGCTCCAGATGAGAACTTAACAACTTTATTAGTCATTCCTGCATTAAACAAATTCACCACGGACTGGGGGGGTGCTAGGCCCTGGGGTGCCAGGAGAAAAGACAGATTTTACGCGTTAAGCTTCATTCTCCACGCCTGCTTATTCAAGCGTGTTAATACTCTGTCTGTCTGGGTGCCTCTCTGCCTGTGCCGCTGACGGGCCTCACACACACACACATGCACGCTCACACACACACACACGAGTGTGTACACATGTTCTCTCTCACTCACACTTACACATGCTCCTTCACACACTCAGGCACACACATGCCCTTTTGCTCTCTTAACTGAGTGTCAGAGAAACAAGCCAACAGGAAAAACTTGAGCTCTTTCTCTCTCCCTGTCTGTCCCTCGCTTTCTCTCTCTCACTCTAACAAACACTATCTCCCTCTCTCTGTGTCCACAGTGATGCCCCCTGGAAGCCCGGGTCCTGTGACGCGCCACGAGTCTTACGACAGCCTGACGTCAGACCACAGCGGACAGGAGGACGAGGAGTGGCTCTCACAGGTGAGACAGACACTGCCTGGCTGGCACCTCTGAGTGATAACCAAGTCAACATCATGAAACACGCCAGCACTAACACGCCTGATTCAGGTAATCTAAAGGGTTGATGCTCAGTTACCGGATAGATCAGGTTTATTAATGCTGGGCTATAACAAAAATGTGCACCTGTGCACCTTCTGGGGTTCCACCAGGAATGGATTGAGAAATGGATTGAGGAATCCTCCCAATCTATAGCAGCATCAAAGCATTCGCATTATCTGCACTTCAGATAATGGTAGTGGGGAAATGAGTGCCTTTTGCGTCCCTTTGACATTTTAAGTCGAAATTGTGCCCAAATATATTGAATTTTAAAAGCCTGTTATACTAAATTAAGTGCCCTTTAATATATTTTACAGCACTAAAAACATTCTACAAACCTGTTTTTTTAAATGAAAAAAGACTTGATAAAGTGCCCAAATTCTGCATTTTGACATGTCCCTCTGCATTCTCTGTGACTTCTGGGAAGATTTGAACCTACTTAACCCCAACATTTCTCAAATGTTTTACTGTCATTGTAAAGCTCTAGTTGTTGCTTTGACAAAATCATTTCTCAAGATGATTATTTCATGTTATCAGTGATTCCTTTTAAGGTATAAAAAAACAAACCCTGTCCATCATTTTAAGGTCAATCCTGTTACAGGAACTGAACTCTCGTTTTAATATGGTAAACTATTTCTTTTTAAATATTTTTTTCAAAAGAATCAATGAACATCTAATAGTTAAATCCTAGTGTAAAAGCAGCTGGTTCGACTCCTTGGCCATTTTCTGTAGTTTTTTTGGTGGAAAACTGAGTGAGTCAAGCATAACATGTCAACCCTGTCACCCATAGATAGACAGACTAGAAACTTTTTTTGTGAAGCTTGCATTCAATCGCCACTCCCTGCCCTCCAAGCTTCCATTCCCCCTGTCACGAGAGGATTCATGGCTGATTTAAGATGAAATCGTCAACTCCGTTACGGTCA
Source organism: Salmo trutta (assembly GCF_901001165.1). Lineage (NCBI taxonomy): Eukaryota > Metazoa > Chordata > Actinopteri > Salmoniformes > Salmonidae > Salmo > Salmo trutta. The sequence continues at coordinate 62,789,452 of NC_042969.1, read as the reverse complement.
ACCCTGTTACGGTCAACCCTGTTACTTCATTTGGCACTTAATAGGCACTTACTCCAGTCATTTTTGAGATGGGAAAAAGTTTTTTGTGCTCTTTATGACAGAATGTGTTTTTTTTTGTTTTTTTTTCACCAAGTTAACTTACTCAAAAGGCACCTAATTGGTGGAATGACCCAGGAGCTAATAGGTGGTTTTTGGACTAAGTGGCTCTTGACTCTTAGATTCCTTGTCTTTGTCCAGCGGTGCATGATGCCACTATTACAGCATGAAATAAGATTACATTTTAATCTAATACCAAATAGTGGCCATTTTGGCACTGAGTACTGCCGTGAGATGTGGTTTGGAGGGATATACAGTGCCTTCAGAAAGTATTCAGACCCCTTGACTTTTTCCAGATTTTGTTACGTTACAGCCTTATTCTAAAATAGATTAAAGAAAAACAATTCCTCAGCAATCTACACACACACTCGAAATTGAGCTTAGGTGCATCCTGTTACCATTGATCATCCTTGAGATGTTTCTACAACTTGATTGGAGTCCACCTGTGTTAAATTCAATTCATTGGACATGATTTGGAAAGGCACACACCTGTCTATATAAGGTCCCACAAAAATGTCTGCCGCATTGAAGGTCCCCAAGAACACAGTGGCCTCCATTCTTAAATGGATGATGTTTGGAACCACCAAGACTTCCTTGGTGGTTGCAAAAAGGGCTTGGTCAAGGAGGTGACCAAGAACCCGATGGTCACTCTGGCAGAGCTCCAGTGTTCCTCTGTGAAGATGGGTGAACCTTCCAGAAGGACAACCATCTTGGCAGCACTCTACCAACCAGGCCTTTATGGTAGAGTGGCCAGACGAAGCCACTCCTCAGTAAAAGGCAAATGACAGCCCGCTTGGAGTTTGCCAAAAGGCACCTAAAGGACTCTCAGACCATGAGAAACAAGATTCTTTGGACTGACGAAACCAAGTTTGGAGGAAACCTGGCACCATCCCTACAGTGAAGCATTCTGGTGGCAGCATCATGCTGTGGGGATGTTTTTCAGGGACTGAGAGACAGTCAGGATTGAGGGAAAGATAAACAGCGCAAACTACAGAGAGATCCTTGATGAAAACCTGCTCCAGAGTGCTCAGGACCTCAGACTTGGGTGAAGGTTCACCTTTTAACAGGATAATGACCTTAAGCACACAGCCAAGACAACGCAGGAGTGGCTTCGGGACAAGTGCAGCGACGCTCCCCATCCAACCTGACAGAGCTCGAGAGGATCTGCAGAGAAGAATGGGAGAAACTCCCCAAATACAGGTGTGTCAAGCTTGTAGCGTCATACCAAAGAAGACTCAAGGCTGAAATCGCTGCCAAATCTGCTTAAACAAAGTACTGAGTAAAGGGTCTGAATACTTATGTAAATGTGATGTTTTTTTTTTTTAAACATTTTCAAAAAAATCTAAAAACCTGTTTTTGCTTTGTCATTATGGGGTATTGTGTGTTTAATTAATTTTAGAATAAGGCTGTAACGTAACAAAATGTGGAAAAAGTCAAGGGGTCTAAATACTCCGAATGCACCGTATGGTTGGGATATTTGTCACAGGTGTCGTAGGAATTAGACCAAGGCGCAGCGGGTTGCGTGCTCATCATTATTTTATTTATATGTGAACACGAAAAAACAATAAACAAAGAACGACAGTACGACAGTTTTACAGGCTATACACAGCAGTGCAAAAACAATCTCCCACAAAGGGACAGGTGGAAAACAGGCTCCCTAAGTATGACTCTCAATCAGAAACAACGATGTACAGCTGTTCCTGATTGAGAGCCACACCAGGCCAACAAAGAAATGCACAACATTGAAATCCTAGAATACAAAACAAGAACATAAACCAAAAACCCCGGAACACATAAATCCAACACACCTCTACATACACACACACCCCGAACCATATAAAACAAATACCCCTCTACCTAAATACACAGCCCAAACCACATGAAACAAACACCCCCTGCCATGTCCTGACCAAACTATAATAACAAATAACCCCTATTACTGGTCAGGACGTGACAATATTTAACGTTACAGATAAGTTGTATGGCGATACATTTTGAAGTCGGGAGTTTACATACACCTTAGCCAAATACATTTAAACTCAGTTTTTAACCATTCTTGACATTTAATCCTAGTAAGAATTTCCTGTCTTAGGTCAGTTAAGATCACCACTTTATTTTAAGAATGTGAAATGTCAGAATAATAGTAGAGTGATTTATTTCAGCTTTTATTTCTTTCATCACATTCCCAGTGGGTCAGAATTTTACATACACTCAATTAGTATTTGGTAGCATTGCCTTTAAATTGTTTAACTTGGGTCAAACGTTTCAGGTAGCCTTCCACAAGCTTCCCACAATAAGTTGGGTGATTTTTGGCCCATTCCTCCTGACAGAGCTGGTGTAACTGAGTCAGGTTTGAAGGCCTCCTTGCTCGCACACACCTTTTCAGTTCTGCCCACAAATTGTCTATAGGATTGAGGTCAGGGCTTTGTGATGGCCACTCCAATACCTTGACTTTGTTGTCCTTAAGCCATTTTGCCACAACTTTGGAAACATGCTTGGGGTCATTGTCCATTTGGAAGACCCATTTGCGACCAAGCTTTAACTTCCTGACTGATGTCTTGAGATGTTGCTTCAATATATCCACATCATTTTCCTTCCTTATGGTGCCATCTGTTTTGTGAAATGCGTCAGTCCCTCCTGTAGCAAAGTACCCCCACAACATGATGCTGTACCCCCGTGCTTCATGGTTGGAATGGTGTTCTTCATCTTGCAAGCATCCCCCCTTTTCCTCCAAACATAACGATGGTCATTATGGCCAAACAGTTCTATTTTTGTTTCTTCAGACCAGAGGACATTTCTCCAAAATGTACCATCTTTGTCCCCATGTGCAGTTGCAAACCGTCATCTGGCTTTTTTATGGCGGTTTTGGAGCAGTGTCTTCTTCCATTGCTGAGCGGCCTTTCAGGTTATGTTGATATAGGACCCATTTTACTGTGGGTAGAGATACTTTTGTACCTGTTTCCTCCAGAATCTTCACAAGGTCCTTTGCTGTTGTTCTGTGATTGATTTGCACTTTTCGCACCAAAGTACATTCATCTCTAGGAGACAGAACGCGTCTCCTTCCTGAGCGGTATGACAGCTGCGTGGGCCCAAGGTGTTTATACTTGCGTACTATTCTTTGTACAGATGAACGTGGTACCGTCAGGCATTTGGAAATTGCTCCTAAGGATGAACCAGACTTGTGGAGGTCTACACATTTTTTTCCTGAGGTCTTGGCTGATTTCTTTTGATTTTCCCATGTTGTCAAGCAAAGAGGCACTGAGTTCGAAGGTAGGCCTTGAAATACATTCACAGGTACACCTCCAATTGACTCAAATGATGTCAATTAGCCTATCAGAAGCTTCTAAAGCCATGACATCATTTTCTGGAATTTTCCAAGCTATTTAAAGGCACAGTCAACTTAGTGTATGTAAACTTCTGACCCACTGGAATTGTGATACAGTGAATAAGTGAAATAATCTGTCTGTAAACAATTGTTGGAAAAATGTCTTGTGTCATGCACAAGGTAGATGTCCTAACTGACTTGCCAAAACTATAGTTTGTTAACAAGACATTTGTGGAGTGGTTGAAAAACGAGTTTTAATGACTCCAACCTAAGTGTATGTAAACTTCCGATTTCAACTGTATGACCCCACTCTCTTCAGCTTGGTTAACCCTTCACTCCCTCATGTCTGAAGCCTGATCTCTGCAGGGAACCATCTCATTTCCTCCAGCAATCATTTCTGTCCATATATAATGGGTTGGGTAAATGTATCCAACTTAGTCTGTGGTCAGTAGCCACTATGATAGTGTTGCCGGGAGCCAAACCAACTACCATCTATCTACCATCAAGCTTGGCCGTATTTATGCTTGGGCTGTCCTATTATTAGCCAGGTGAAGTCTTTTTAATGGAGATTGGCAGCCAGGCCACTAGGTGGAGTTGTGCTGTTTTGATAAGGTAGTGCTTCAAACTCCCAAGCAGTGATGGGGACACGGTACTATGGGGGGGTGTCTATCAGACAAACTGAGGTTCTGACTTACTGCACTCAACAAAGATACCACAAGACTTGGAGGTTGTAGCAGTGCTATCCTCGGGAAACAGGACAGTGAATTTTCAACGACAATAATTCTGACACTGAATAGCTACTGTAAATCATTGGAGTGGATGAGGCTCCTCAACATGGCACCTCACTTGTCCTTCAGTTTATCCCAACACACTTACCTCGTCGCCTTTCAAATTGAAATGTGAAACGGCACTGGAAGACAGAACACTGGTCTTGATCCTTTGTAGAAACGAGCCTTCCAAGGTCATGCTGCCAGTTGTGTTCTGTACAATAGTCTGGAGGATAAATAGTGAAGCATGTATAGTATGATGATAATGGCTAGATTGAGTTAGAGCAGTGCTGTCTTGTGGATGTCATTAAAAGATATTCCTTCATTAGGTTATCAGCAGTGTTCAGAATCAGATGGATCTGCTTTTGTCTATTGCAGCGCCACATCCTAACCTTTGGTGTGTGCCGTCCGTCTGGGCGCTGTATGTAGTGCGACTCAGGAGACATTGCTTGTGTCCCAAATGTCCCCATTTTCCCTTTATAGTGCACTACTTTTGACCAGGGCCCATAAGAGTCTGGTCAAAAGTAATGCATTATATAGGGAATAGGGGGCCATTTGGGACATAGCTTTGGTGCGTAATAGTGTAAGTGGTTCTCAGGTCCATGAGATGACAACAATGCCTGAAGCAGCACCACAGATTCACCCTTATCCTCCTGGTTTCAACACCCCTCCATCAAGTCATCAGGTCTGGCTCTGACGGTCTTGACACATTCTATTGGGTTAATGCAGTAGCGACCAGGCCTCTGGAGACTATAATTCTCTCCCTCCTCCACCTCCTGTGCTATACAGTGACTTCATATCAGACGTCCCTAAGCTGTTCTATCAACAGTCCTTTGGTGGTTCTGTGAGCTATACACAACCCTATGATAAGTCGTATTGTCAGGCACAGTATGTCAGGACAGGGCGCGACAGACAGGAGGGCGGAGGAGAGAGACCCATATCTGGCCCTGCGCCCCGACACTGCTCTCTGTCTGTCTGTCTGTCTGTCTGTCTGTCTGTCTGTCTGTCTGTCTGTCTGTCTGTGTCTGTCACCTAATTTACACAGCTGTGCCAAACCACTTATCATTCACACCCCATGGACATATTACGAGACCCTATGCTGTCACCCCTGTCTTGGCTCTTTCACAGCCAAATAGACATGAGTGTGGAAAGAGGGGAGCCTGTGTTAAATAAACAAGACCGAAGGCTTGAGAGGAGCTCTTAGTGAGAAAGAGAGTTGGAGAGGGGATAAGGGAGGGCAGAGAGGGATTGAGGGAGAGGGCAGAGAGGGATTGAGGGAGAGGGCAGAGGGGGATTGAGGGAGAGGGCAGAGAGGGATTGAGGGAGAGGGCAGAGAGGGAGTGAGGGAGAGGGCAGAGGGGGATTGAGGGAGAGGGCAGAGAGGGATTGAGGGAGAGGGCAGAGAGGGATTGAGGGAGAGGGCAGAGAGGGATTGAGGGAGAGGGCAGAGAGGGCAGAGAAGGATTGAGGGAGAGGGCAGAGAGGGATTGAGGGAGAGGGCAGAGGGGGAGAGAAAAGAAGAGATTAGGTGTAAAGAGAGGTAAAAGCTAGTTAGAATTGTTGTGTCCTCCTCATCTCCCCCATCCATCTAGTGTAACATTACTGACAGACCGTTCTGGAGTCTGCCACTCTGTCATGTTAATGCCCATCATGCCATCACTCAGGGGGCAGACGCTGCAGAGAGCTGTTCCTGAGCCTTAACGGCCACGGTGGCATTTCTCAGAAACAGTGACGCTAATGTGGCTCTGACGCTCGTCCTCTAATCCCATTGCCATGGAAATCTGTCTCCCTCATTTCCTCTTCCCCTAACGCACGCCGCCCGCCAGCCCACTGGACTACAGCGGCTTGTCTCTGTGGACAACAGGCTTTAGTCTGATAGGTTTACATCTAGAACGGATGTGGACAGTGATGCTGGAGTAGTTCTTTTATTCATCCCAAATGGGAAACTGGTTTCCAGCAGTTTGTACACAAACACAGTACCAGTATTTAGTTCTACCTAAATGAAATAAAACAAAGATAACTGCACTATCCATTCCAGTGGTTTTATGTTTCTAGCATGCTAATGCAAACGTTATTGTCTGGCCCCTACCAGGTGGAGATAGTCACCCACACAGGGCCTCACCGTCGGCTGTGGATGGGTCCTCAGTTCCAGTTTAAGACCATCCACCCATCTGGTCAGACTACGGTCATCTCCTCCTCTTCCTCCGTGCTGCAGTCCCAGGGCCCCAGCGACATTCAACAGCCTCTGTTAGACTTCCACACTGATGACCTGGACCTACACAGTCTCAGGTAGGTGGACAATCATGCTGCCGTAGTTCTATGCAACTTATGCTATTTTGAACAGGTCTCAATGATACTGTATAAATAACATGAAATCTGTAAATAAATGCAGCATAACAGCAGTTAAATAAACACACATAGTAACATTACATGTCTGTGTGTATAGGATCCAGCCGGTGCGTTCTGAGCCAGTCAGCATGCCTGGTTCCTCTCGACTGGTGGCTGAACGGAGGGGACAGGGGACGGTCATTGATACAGGATCAGGTAGGAACCGTGCTACTATATTCTCTACCGTCTGTCCTGTCCCGTCCGTCCGTCTGTCTGTCTGTGGTTTGGTCTGGTTTGGTCTTGTCGTATGGGACTGTGTACAGATGTCTGTACCTGGTTCAATACAGAGGGTGTCTGTGTACACACACACACACACACACACACACACACACACACACACACACACACACACACACACACACACAAATGCAAGACCCATGACCTGTGTTGACTGTGTCTTATTCATAATGATCATAACATTTTGGCTGTGGGCCTAGCCTACACTCAAGCCTTTGTTTTGCTGTTCAGACACACAACCACATTAACCCTTTAAAACCAGCCACATAATGACCAACATGATCATCTAGTCTGACTTTTCACAGTATCCAAGCCTAGTGATAACCATAACCCTGCGTTGTGATTGGATGAGTGGACCTAATGTAAACCTTTCTGGTCTCATCTGTGAATTAGATTAGATTGATTTGCTTTAAAGATAGTGTCTTTTTACGTTTGGCCTTTTCTTCATCCTGTTAGGATGTTAGGGTTTAATCCAATCATGTTGAGATGAAAGCCGGTACGTACAGTGTTGTACTCTAGGGGTTATTGCTGTTGTACTGATCTTGTGAGAATCCCAATTGGATTTAGTGCTTGTGTTTTTATGTCATCGTGAAGCCACCATTAGGATCAATGTGACTGGTATGATGATGTGGTATTTCTGCCATGTGTTCAGTATGGTCTTATGATCCGGTGATTGAGTGGATTGATAAAGGTCTTGGATGTAGAAGGTACAGTAACCTAGCCTTGTTTGTTTTATCACCACTGTATCTTCGCTTGAAGCACAAGGCCCTGTTTTGACGAGGTATCTCACTCCCTTTCACCAAAAACCAAAACCAAAATCAACAAAGTACATTCTTACCTGGTCTGAACCAGGAAGAATCTCTCTCGCTCTATCGCTCTCTCCCTCTATCGCTCTCTATGGCTCTCTCTCTATTCTTCTCGCTCTCTCTATCGCTCTCTCTATCGCTCTCTCTATCGCTCTCTCTCTATCGCTCTCTCTATCGCTCTCTCTCTATCGCTCTCTCTCTATCGCTCTCTCTATCGCTCTCTCTCTATCGCTCTCTCTCTATCGCTCTCTCTCTATCGCTCTCTCTCTATCGCTCTCTCTATCGCTCTCTCTATCGCTCTCTCTATCGCTCTCTCTCTATCGCTCTCTCTCTATCGCTCTCTCTATCGCTCTCTCTCTATCGCTCTCTCTCTATCGCTCTCTCTATCGCTCTCTCTCTATCGCTCTCTCTCTATGGCTCTCTCTATGGCTCTCTATCGCTCTCTCTCTATCGCTCTCTCTCTATGGCTCTCTCTATGGCTCTCTCTATGGCTCTCTCTATGGCTCTCTCTATGGCTCTTTCTATGGCTCTTTCTATGGCTCTCTCTATGGCTCTCTCTATGGCTCTCTCTATGGCTCTTTCTATGGCTCTTTCTATGGCTCTCTCTATGGCTCTCTCTATGGCTCTCTCTCTCTCTCTCTCTGTCGTTGTCTGGAGGACTGAAGGAGGATGAGAGATGAAGGGAGAGGAGGAGGGTAGTGATGGCTATCAGTCTCAGCTCTCTGGCCTGCCACCAGTGTGGCGCCTCTTATCACACACACACACACACACACACACACACACACACACACACACACACACACACACACATCTCTTTTCTCTTACCTTCAAAAGGACAAGTGTGTGTATGTTCTTTTTCCCATAGATTAGTGCAGTTTGTGTGTGTGTACATGTTTTTTTTGCAGTTAATGTAGCCAAGGTCCCAGCAACTTGTGATTTGTATAAGTGCTTAGTGGCAGTAACATCAGTCATACTGTAAGTTAGTTCCACTGTAGAGACTCTTCCAGTCACTGGGACTCATAGACAGTCTCTCCAGTGTCTGGGATGTTATCTCTGTATATGCTGTATCTTACAGTACACACTCTACTAAGACATTCCCCAGGGGCTTAGGACTGGGTCTCACACACACACACACACACACACACACACACACACACACACACACACACACACACACACACACATACATATTTATGGGCAGGGAGGAGGGAAGTGGAAGCTCTACAGCCAATGTCTCACTTTTCCCTCCTAAACAAAATCAATGGGACCTGCAGCCGCCATTATCAATACTGTCTATCTGGTCCCTAAGAGTCACAATGAGGGGCTGTCTGTGCGTGTGCTCCACTGTCGTAGACTACATGAGTGGTAGACTACACATAATCATTCTGTGGTACGGCGGGGCCAAAGAAACAATGCTGGAGGACACAAACAAAGACAGACAGAGAGGCTGTTCATCTTCTCTGTGCTGATATCTCTCTGACAGGGATCACAGCGTCCCTACAGTCTGGATAGGTAGTTGTTTTGTTATGACTCAGTTAAGAAAACACGTTGCTCCTTGTTCTGGAGAAAAACACTTCCTTTACCCCTCCCAAGCAAGCGCTTGTGTGTGCCGGGCTGGGGTGACTTATCGGAGCCAGGGATCTAACTTGTTTTGTTGCTGGCGACGGAGCACGGAGGAAGAGAGAAGATGCAGGCATGAGTCAGTTATCGTGTGTGTGTCCTCTTGATAGGAGGAGAAGGAGAGATCACGGCACCACAGACACCTAGAGAACACTACTGCCGTTAGGCATTAAAAGTGTGTGTGTGTGTGTGTGTGTGTGTGTGTGTGTGTTTAGTCCATTAAACAGAAACAGTTGGTCTTTATGGTCTAATCAATGTTGGATCTGTAGCTGACAGCCATTAGAGAGATGAGAACATCCAAGACTCTACCAGACACTAGACCTGACACTGTCACAGCTTATGCTGCTGCTGCTGCCTCTCACTGATACTGAGCCAGAGATGTTTCCCATGCCAATAAAGCCCCTTGAATTGAGTTGAGAGAGACGTATTGTCACCTGCACAGTGCAGCCCCTCCTTGTCATGCAGCCCCCAGGGCAGGTGGGGCTTTCCCCAGCTGTTGTAGTAAGAGGTGGAGAGATGGATGAATCGGAGGGAGAATGGATGAGTCCCTTCAACTGCCCAGGAAGGTAGAGGGGCACCTGCGCACACGCACGCACGCACACACACACACACACACACACACAGAGTAACTGATCCTTAACCCTACGCCCCACAATTACCTGAGCAGCCATAAAGGCCTCCTGTGTGTGGAGAGATAGTGGCCACATTCACAACTCTACCATTATGCCATATGATCTCTTCCTTTAAGGAAATGGGGGGGATATCTTTCTTTGATTACCCGTGACCTCACTCCCTCCTCTTTCCCCCATACACCCTTATTTTCCCCCATCCTCTCTTCTTTCTCTCCTCCCATCAATGGGGTCCTTGTCACCTGTCCCCTCTGCTCTCTAAGGGTTTCACGTCTTCCGGTGGCCTGGGGGTTGCCAGGACAATAAGTTGGTGGCACCAGTTCTAACAGAGATCTGTTTTGTCATCACACCCATGTAATCAGCCAGTGAAAGATACCATTCTTATCACCACACCGCTTTGTCTGACAGAGAGAGAGAGAGGGAGGGTTAGAGAAGGAGAGGGAGTGTTGGAGAGGGTAAGAGACGGAGAAAGGGGGGGTGAGAGAGTGAGAGACACGAAGGCCTGGCTTTTCTATCCCCACTGCTATTTCTCCCTCTCTCTGTCCTCTTTTTCTTCCTCTTTTCTCTTCCTCGTCTCTTTCCTGGGGAGATGACAGTAAATGGTTTCAGCTTGTTTTGGTAGCTGCCTGGATGTAGTGTTGTGTGAAGTGTTAGTGCACTTTTGAGCTGGAGAGAGAATCTGTGTGAAGTGCTGTGGCATGCCAGGGGGCAGTGGATGCCATAGGTGTTCTGTGTGTGTAATGCCAGGGGGCAGTGGATGCCATAGGTGTTCTGTGTGTGTAATGCCAGGGGGCAGTGGATGCCATAGGTGTTCTGTGTGTGTAATGCCAGGGGGCAGTGGATGCCATAGGTGTTCTGTGTGTGTAATGCCAGGGGGCAGTGGATGCCATAGGTGTTCTGTGTGTGTAATGCCAGGGGGCAGTGGATGCCATAGGTGTTCTGTGTGTGTAATGCCAGGGGGCAGTGGATGCCATAGGTGTTCTGTGTGTGTAATGCCAGGGGGCAGTGGATGCCATAGGTGTTCTGTGTGTGTAATGCCAGGGGGCAGTGGATGCCATAGGTGTTCTGTGTGTGTAATGCCAGGGGGCAGTGGATGCCATAGGTGTTCTGTGTGTGTAATGCCAGGGGGCAGTGGATGCCATAGGTGTTCTGTGTGTGTAATGCCAGGGGGCAGTGGATGCCATAGGTGTTCTGTGTGTGTAATGCCAGGGGGCAGTGGATGCCATAGGTGTTCTGTGTGTGTAATGCCAGGGGGCAGTGGATGCCATAGGTGTTCTGTGTGTGTAATGCCAGGGGGCAGTGGATGCCATAGGTGTTCTGTGTGTGTAATGCCAGGGGGCAGTGGATGCCATAGGTGTTCTGTGTGTGTAATGCCAGGGGGCAGTGGATGCCATAGGTGTTCTGTGTGTGTAATGCCAGGGGGCAGTGGATGCCATAGGTGTTCTGTGTGTGTAATGCCAGGGGGCAGTGGATGCCATAGGTGTTCTGTGTGTGTAATGCCAGGGGGCAGTGGATGCCATAGGTGTTCTGTGTGTGTAATGCCAGGGGGCAGTGGATGCCATAGGTGTTCTGTGTGTGTAATGCCAGGGGGCAGTGGATGCCATAGGTGTTCTGTGTGTGTAATGCCAGGGGGCAGTGGATGCCATAGGTGTTCTGTGTGTGTAATGCCAGGGGGCAGTGGATGCCATAGGTGTTCTGTGTGTGTAATGCCAGGGGGCAGTGGATGCCATAGGTGTTCTGTGTGTGTAATGGGGGCAGTGGATGCTGAGCAGCTGCTGTTTAGAGCCACTGAAAGGACACCAATGTGCCGGGTATGTGCTGTGTGTTCCCTGTTCAACCTCACACTGTGTGGTGTGTGTGAGTGGGGACATGAGGGTGCGTCTGCAAGGACACTCCAGCCCCCCTTAAGTGTCTCTGTTAACTGTTATGCATCCATGGGTATGTTTGTGTATGTAGGAAGCAAACATGCATACACACATACAGATGTCAGTACCCCCCCCCCACCCCCCCCACCCTAAGCCTACGTGGCAGGGGTGTAGTGTCACTTTGGGGACGACATGTCAGTTTGGAGACAAGGCCATCCCTAAATACACATGACCTCAATCCTACAGAGCTGCAGAGTGCCAGCCTTTACCCTTCTTGTAAGGCACTGGGCTGTTGTGGGCACACAGGCATGGATGGATGTGTTTCTCTGGGTATAGATAGCCCAGGAACATTGTCTCTCAATTCCTCACGTCTCTTCAGGGGAAAAGTCCTTGTCATCATCGTTAACACTGACAAGTCCACTCCGAGACCACCCTGGAGTAGACACCATGCAAAGTTTGGGGACAACACTCTCTTTCTCCTATCACTTCATCCCTCCACTCGAATAACTTCATCCCTCCACTCGAATCACTTCGTCCCTCCACTCCTATCACTTCATCCCTCCACTCGAATCACTTCGTCCCTCCACTCCTATCACTTCATCCCTCCACTCGAATCACTTCGTCCCTCCACTCCTATCACTTCATCCCTCCACTCGAATCACTTCGTCCCTCCACTCCTATCACTTCATCCCTCCACTCGAATCACTTCGTCCCTCCACTCCTATCACTTCATCCCTCCACTCGAATCACTTCGTCCCTCCACTCCTATCACTTCATCCCTCCACTCGAATCACTTCGTCCCTCCACTCCTATCACTTCATCCCTCCACTCGAATCACTTCGTCCCTCCACTCGAATCACTTCGTCCCTCCACTCGAATCACTTCGTCCCTCCACTCCTATCACTTCGTCCCTCCACTCGAATCACTTCGTCCCTCCACTCGAATCACTTCATCCCTCCACTCCTATCACTTCGTCCCTCCACTCCTATCACTTCGTCCCTCCACTCCTATCACTTCGTCCCTCCACTCGAATCACTTCGTCCCTCCACTCGAATCACTTCGTCCCTCCACTCGAATCACTTCGTCCCTCCACTCGAATCACTTCGTCCCTCCACTCCTATCACTTCGTCCCTCCACTCCTATCACTTCGTCCCTCCACTCCTATCACTTTGTCCCTCCACTCGAATCACTTCGTCCCTCCACTCCTATCACTTCGTCCCTCCACTCCTATCACTTCGTCCCTCCACTCCTATCACTTCGTCCCTCCACTCGAATCACTTCGTCCCTCCACTCGAATCACTTCATCCCTCCACTCGAATCACTTCATCCCTCCACTCGAATCACTTCGTCCCTCCACTCGAATCACTTCGTCCCTCCACTCGAATCACTTCGTCCCTCCCTCTCTCTCCCCAGCATATGCCTCCCACTCTCTACGAGCCTCCCCTCTCCCTACCCCTTCCCTCCCTCGTCTCCCTCCCATCTCCCCCTCGTCTCCCTGACACTAACTCACTTTGACAGTGTCTCCAGTGCAGTGTGGGATAATCCATCTGGGCGGGTTGTTACAGTAGGTCCCCCTCTCAGCTCCATAATGGATGGATCTGGATGACCCCACGGCTGCTGTAATGGGATTTTTTACACCCAGCTAGCTAGCGGAGGCAGAGCAGAGTAAGGCTAATGCACACTGCCGCCCTGCAACACACTCCGTCTGTAAAGCAGAGTGGGGGTCGCATCGCTGACAAGTGGTTCAAAATGAATAGGAGATGGAAAATGAGAAAGCAGTCAGGAGGAAGAGCGGGAGGGAGAGATGATAGAAACAGAGGGGTGAGCTCATTTCAGTCTCCCAATGTGGGGATGCTTGTCGGAAATGCTTTCTATCACTATCACTCTTTTTCTAGTTCCTCCCCGTCTCGCTATCTCTCTTTCTATTTCCATATGGCAAAGTTCCACATGTTCTATTCAACCCAGTTGAAGTTAGAATGTGGGGCAACATCGCCCCACCTAAGTAATTGGAGGGGAAACTTGAGCTGTTTGTAGTCTATTCACAAAGCCCAGGTGGCACAATGGTTGTTTTATAGTTATTTTAGTCTCCTGATGGTTTTGTCCTTGTGCGGGTTGAGTTGTGGAGTTGATATTATGAGCTGTTGAGGGATTGGCCGGGCTGGGAGGTTGAAAGGACGTTACCATGGTTTCCGATGGCATAGGGGAAGTCACAGTGTCATAGAATGGTCAGGTGACGACTGCCTTACCCCCCTCATCTTTCTTCCCTAAAACCCTCTCCCGCCTTTTCTGCCATCTCCCTCCCTCCCTCCCTCCCTCCCTCCCTCCCTCCCTCCCCTGGTCAGTCAGCCCCAGGCCTCAGTGTCCAGGTGTGGAGGTGTGCTGCAGGTCATTTCCTCTGCAGGTGAGCTAGTGTGTGTGTGTGTGTGTGTGTGTGTGTGTGTGTGTGTGTGTGTGTGTGTGTGTGTGTGTGAGCTAGTGTGTGTGTGTGTGTGTGTGTGTGAGCTAGTGTGTGTGTGTGTGTGTGTGTGTGTTAGATGATATCTGCTCACCTGGTCCACCCCAGCCACAGAGGCAGTCTTTGTATATTCATTGTAGTGGGCAACACACACACCCTCCAGCCAAGTCACCTTCCAGCTAACGGAAACAGGTGACAACAGCCAGGTAGAGAAAGGGTTGGGTGTGTGAGAGAGATGAAGTGTGGGTTTGTCTGCATTGTGTGTGTCTGTGTTGTGTGTGTGTGTGTCTGTGTTGTGTGTGTGTGTCTGCGTTGTGTGTGTCTGCGTTGTGTGTGTGTCTGCATTGTGTGTGTGTGTCTGCGTTGTGTGTGTCTGCGTTGTGTGTGTGTGTGTGTCTGCAGTGTGTGTGCATTGTGTGTGTGTGTGTGTGTGTGTCTGCATTGTGTGTCTGCATTATCAAATCAAAAATACAGACACCTGCAGTATACCTACATAAAGCTGCACTTTTAAATCAAATCAAATCAAATCAAATCAAATTTATTTATATAGCCCTTCGTACATCAGCTGAAATCTCAAAGTGCTGTACAGAAACCCAGCCTAAAACCCCAAACAGCAAGCAATGCATGTGAAAGAAGCACGGTGGCTGGGAAAAACTCCCTAGGAAAAACTCCTGAGAAAGGCCAAAAACCTAGGAAGAAACCTAGAGAGGAACCAGGCTATGAGGGGTGGCCAGTCCTCTTCTGGCTGTGCCGGGTGGATATTATAACAGAACATAGTCAAGATGTTAAAATGTTCGTAAATGACCAGCATGGTCAAATAATAATAATCATAGTAATTGTCGAGGGTGCAACAAGCACGTCCGGTGAACAGGTCAGGGTTCCGTAGCCGCAGGCAGAACAGTTGAAACTGGAGCAGCAGCATGGCCAGGTGGACTGGGGACAGCAAGGAGTCATCATGCCAGGTAGTCCTAGGGCTCAGGTCCTCCGAGAGAAAGAAAGAAAGAAAGAAAGAGAGAATTAGAGAGAGCATATTTACATTCACACAGGACACCGGATAAGACAAGAGAATACTCCAGATGTAACAGACTGACCCTAGCCCCCCGACACATAAACTACTGCAGCATAAATACTGGAGGCTGAGACAGGAGGGATCAGAAGACACTGTGGCCCCATCCGATGATACCCCCGGACAGGGCCAAACAGGCAGGATATAACCCCACCCACTTTGCCAAAGCACAGCCCCCCACACCACTAGAGGGATATCTACAACCACCAACTTACCGTCCGAAGACAAGGCCGAGTATAGCCCACAAAGATGTCCGCCACGGCACAACCCAAGGGGGGGGCGCCAACCCAGACAGGAAGACCACGTCAGTGGCTCAACCTACTCAAGTGACGCACCCCTCCCATGGACGGCATGGAAGAACACCAGTAAGTCAGTGACTCAGCCCCTGTAAAAGGGTTAGAGGCAGAGAATCCCAGTGGGAAGAGGGGAACCGACAAGGCAGAGACAGCAAGGGCGGTTCGTTGCTCCAGCCTTTCCGTTCACCTTCACACTCCTGGGCCAGACTATACTTAATCATAGGACCTACTGAAGAGATAAGTCTTCAGTAAAGACTTAAAGGTTGAGACTGAGTCTGCGTCTCTCACATGGGTAGGCAGACCATTCCATAAAAATGGAGCTCTATAGGAGAAAGCCCTACCTCCAGCCGTTTGCTTAGAAATTCTAGGGACAATTAGGAGGCCTGCGTCTTGTGACCGTAGCGTACGTGTAGGTATGTACGGCAGGACCAAATCGGAAAGATAGGTAGGAGCAAGCCCATGTAATGCTTTGTAGGTTAGCAGTAAAACCTTGAAATCAGCCCTTGCCTTAACAGGAAGCCAGTGTAGGGAAGCTAGCACTGGAGTAATATGATCAAATTTTTTGGTTCTAGTCAGGATTCTAGCAGCCGTATTTAGCACTAACTGAAGTTTGTTTAGTGCTTTATCCGGGTAGCCGGAAAGTAGAGCATTGCAGTAGTCGAGCCTAGAAGTAACAAAAGCATGGATTAATTTTTCTGCGTCATTTTTGGACAGAAAGTTTCTGATTTTTGCAATGTTTCGTAGATGGAAAAAAGCTGTCCTTGAAGCAGTCTTGATATGTTCTTCAAAAGAGAGATCAGGGTCCAGAGTAACGCCGAGGTCCTTCACAGTTTTATTTGAGACGACTGTACAACCATCCAGATTAATTGTCAGATTCAACAGAAGATCTCTTTGTTTCTTGGGACCTAGGACAAGCATCTCTGTTTTGTCCGAGTTTAAAAGTAGAAAATTTTCAGCCATCCACTTCCTTATGTCTGAAACACAGGCTTCTAGCGAGAGCAATTTTGGGGCTTCACCATGTTTCATTGAAATGTACAGCTGTGTGTCGTCCGCATAGCAGTGAAATTTAACATTATGTTTTCGAATGACATCCCCAAGAGGTAAAATATATAGTGAAAACAATAGTGGTCCTAGAACGGAACCTTGAGGAACACCGAAATTTACAATTGATTTGTCAGAGGACGAACCATTCACAGAGACAAACTGATATCTTTCCGACAGATAAGATCTAAACCAGGCCAGAACTTGTCCATGTAGACCAATTTGGGTTTCCAATCTCTCCAAAAGAATGTGGTGATCGATGGTATCAAAAGCGGCACTAAGATCTAGGAGCATGAGGACAGATGCAGAGCCTCGGTCTGACGTCATTAAAAGGTCATTTACCACCTTCACAAGTGCAGTCTCAGTGCTATGATGGGGTCTAAAACCAGACTGAAGCGTTTCGTATACATTGTTTGTCTTCAGGAAGGCAGTGAGTTGCTGCGCAACAACTTTTTCTAAAATTTTTGAGAGGAATGGAAGATTCGATATAGGCCGATAGTTTTTTATAATTTCTGGGTCAAGATTCGGCTTTTTCAAGAGAGGCTTTATTACTGCCACTTTTAGTGAGCTTGGTACACATCCGGTGGATAGAGAGCCGTTTATTATGTTCAACATAGGAGGGCCAAGCACAGGAAGCAGCTCTTTCAGTAGTTTAGTTGGAATAGGGTCCAGTATGCAGCTTGAGGGTTTGGAGGCCATGATTATTTTCATCATTGTGTCAAGAGATATAGTACTAAAACACTTTAGTATCTCCCTTGAGCCAAGGTCCTGGCAGAGTTGTGCAGACTCTGGACAATGAAGCCCTGGAGGAATACCCAGATTTAAAGAGGAGTCCGTAATTTGCTTTCTAATGATCATGATCTTTTCCTCAAAAAAGTTCATAAATTTATTACTGCTGAAGTGAAAGCCATCCTCCATTTGCGAATGCTGCTTTTTAGTTAGCTTTGCGACAGTGTCAAAAAGAAATTTCGGATTGTTCTTATTTTCCTCAATTAAGTTGGAAAAATAGGATGATCGTGCAGCAGTGAGGGCTCTTCGATACTGCACGGTACTGTCTTTCCAAGCTAGTCGGAAGACTTCCAGTTTAGTGTGGCGCCATTTCCGTTCCAATTTTCTGGAAGCTTGCTTCAGAGCTCGTGTATTTTCTGTATACCAGGGAGCTAGTTTCTTATGACAGATGTTTTTAATTTTTAGGGGTGCAACTGCATCTAGGGTATTGCGCAAGGTTGAATTGAGTTCCTCGGTTAGGTGGTTAACTGATTCTTGTCCTCTGACGTCCTTGGGTAGGCAGAGGGAGTCTGGAAGGGCATCAAGGAATCTTTGGGTTGTCTGAGAATTTATAGCACGACTTTTAATCTTCCTTGGTTGGGGTCTGAGCAGATTATTTGTTGCAATTGTAAACGCAATAAAATGGTGGTCCGATAATCCAGGATTATGAGGAAAAACATTAAGATCCACAACATTTATTCCATGGGACAAAACTAGGTCCAGAGTATGACTGTGGCAGTGAGTAGGTCCAGAAACATGTTGGACAAAACCCACTGAGTCGATGATGGCTCCGAAAGCCTTTTGGAGTGGGTCTGTGGACTTTTCCATGTGAATGTTAAAGTCACCAAAAATTAGAATATTATCTGCTATGACTACAAGATCCGATAGGAATTCAGGGAACTCAGTAAGGAACACTGCATATGGCCCAGGAGGCCTGTAAACAGTAGCTATAAAAAGTGATTGAGTAGGCTGCATAGATTTCATGACTAGAAGCTCAAAAGACGAAAACGGCATTGTTTTTTTTTTTGTAAATTGAAATTTGCTATCGTAAATGTTAGCAACACCTCCGCCTTTGCCGGATGCACGGGGGGTTTGGTCACTAGTGTAACCAGGGGGTGAGGCCTCATTTAACACAGTAAATTCATCAGGCTTAAGCCATGTTTCAGTCAGGCCAATCACATCAAGATTATGATCAGTGATTAGTTCATTGACTATAACTGCCTTGGAAGTGAGGGATCTAACATTAAGTAACCCAATTTTGAGATGTGAAGTATCACAATCTCTTTCAATAATGGCAGGAATGGAGGAGGTCTTTATACTAGTAAGATTACTGAAGCGAACACCGCCATTTTTAATTTTGCCCAACCAAGATCGAGGCACAGACACGGTCTCAATGGGGAAAGCTGAGCTGACTACGCTAACTGTGCTAGTGGCAGACTCCACTAAGCTGGCAGGCTGGCTAACAGCCTGTTGCCTGGCCTGCACCCTATTTCATTGTGGAGCTAGAGGAGTTAGAGCCCTGTCTATGTTCGTAGATAAGATGAGAGCACCCCTCCAGCTAGGATGGAGTCCGTCACTCCTCAGCAGGCCAGGCTTGGTCCTGTTTGTGGGTGAATCCCAGAAAGAGGGCCAGTTATCTACAAATTCTATCTTTTGGGAGGGGCAGAAAACAGTTTTCATCCAGCGATTGAGTTGTGAGACTCTGCTGTAGAGCTCATCACTCCCCCTAACTGGGAGGGGGCCAGAGACAATTACTCGATGCCGACACATCTTTCTAGCTGATTTACACGCTGAAGCTATATTGCGCTTGGTGACCTCTGACTGTTTCATCCTAACATCGTTGGTGCCGACGTGGATAACAATATCTCTATACTCTCTACACTCGCCAGTTTTAGCTTTAGCCAGCACCGTCTTTAGATTAGCCTTAACGTCGGTAGCCCTGCCCCCTGGTAAACAGTGTATGATCGCTGGATGATTAGTTTTAAGTCTAATACTGCGGGTAATGGAGTCGCCAATGACTAGGGTTTTCAATTTGTCAGAGCTAATGGTGGGAGCCGTCGGCGTCTCAGACCCCACAGCGGGAGGAGCAGAGACCAGAGAAGTCTCGGCCTCCGACTCCGAC
>NC_042969.1:62699971-62764971 GCF_901001165.1 Salmo trutta | reverse complement strand
AAGTTCAGCTCTCCCCAGGCTAGAGGACTGCTGGCCAAGTGTACCAGAGCACAGCTTTCCCCAGTATTCCCCAAAATAACCCAGACCAGCCAGGCTTATGAATCACACACACATACGCATACCGTGTGTGTTTAAATTCATACACACAGGCTGTACTCCCCTCATGTGAGAGCGGAAATGTATTCTGAACCGTTAAACATACAAAGAACACCCCTCCACACACACACACACACACACACTGACACACCGACTTCCCCCCTGAGAACATGTGTTTTCAATGAAGGCTTGACTGTCAGGCAGTGAGACTATATGAAGTCATGTATACTGCCAAAATGCCCTGCACATACTGCTTATATTAATGCCACTTTATATGGAGCGGGGAGATGTGTGTGCTTGTAGCATGTGTGTTTGCATATTATCATACCGGAATCAGTGTGTGTGTGTTGTTGTTGTTGTGTGTGTGTGTGTTGTGTGTGTGTGTGTTGTTGTGTGTGTGTGTGTTGTGTGCCGTGCTTTATTTCCCTCAGCCCCGTAGTCCTACTCCTGAAGAGTAGGTTCAGCAGTCAACACCAGCTGTACTCTGTGTTGTCCTGCTCCTATGTGTGGATGAACAATGAGCACTGCCCCATGGGGGTTACAAACACACTTAATGCAATTATCCAGCAGCAGAGATGACGGGGAGAGACGGGAGGCGCCGGGAAGGTGCCTGGCTGTGGTGCGCGTGTGTTTTGTCTGGCAGCCAGTCCTGGCATTTCCACTAGCCCTGTGAAAGTCCCCCCACACACCAGTGTTCCCACTCTCTCGTCTCCTAATTGGGGCTTCCCTGCGTGTGTGTGCATGTATTTTTGCTCGGAGTGCTCATACTATATAACAAGTGCCCCAAACTCTCAAGGTCCCCGATTTACCCCTTAGGTCACTCTTACAGCCTCTGGGAGTAAGAGGCTTCTGTATCTAACTACAACATTAAAGCCTTTGGCAGAAAGAGCTAGGCTAGCTAAGTGAGTAGCCTCTAACCAGCCAGCCCTCTGGTCAGCGCTACGTAATTCACTAAATGAGCAACACAGAGGGCTAGTGTCTGAGCTTCACAGCAAACACCGGTCGCACATAGCACAGGGTCCAGTCACACTAATCGCATCAGGATTTTGACTTGCTGCTGCTAATTGTGCATTTACAGGCACTCTAGTTAGGATCTATCTTTTTGGACTGTGTGTATTAGTAGTATGAGTGACCTTTCAGTCTGTGTTAAACTGACCCCAGGACAGATTCCCAGAGCAGCAGCTTTGTAGTAAGGCCTAATAAACACACAGTACCTAATGAAGCATCTCAACTCATTTAGACAAATTACGAACACATGTTATCCTCTTGTGTACACACACACACACACACACACACACACACACACACACCCCTCCTCCAGTACAAGAAAGCTGGGAGGAAAAACGATCCTACAGTAAACATCTTTCCTTTCTTTCATCTGATGTTTTCTCTCCCTCTACTCTCTTTCTATCCTTCTCTCATTCTCTGTCCCTTCCTCCTCATATTATCCCCCCTGTAATCCAGTAAGTATAGCTAACCCAAACACAGTCTTGTGTTTAGACACTCAGTCTGAGACAGTCCACAGCTTGGGAAAAGCCCTGGCCAGACCAGGAAAACTGGGAAAACCAGGATACAATTGGGCACTTATGGAGCCTAAACGATTTCCTCCTCGTCTTCCTGGCCAGCCGCTCTACTCCCAACGTTCTACTGGGAAAACCAAACGGAACCATTTGGAACGCCCAAAATTGCATCCGGGAAAAGGTTTATGTAACACACACTTTTTCTGTCAAATGAGTGATTATCCGTGTAACCTTGAACTCTAACATTAAACGCTGTTCTCTTTTCTCAGTCATTAGTGGTCTTAGGGAGGCTACAGTGTTGGCATGGCTGAGCTCTGTCACTAGTTTCCTGTTTGGCAGGGGTAAGGTATTTGGAGAATACTCTGGTTAAAGTAAAGCCTATACTGTAAAGATGAGTCTCTAGTGACTCTAGTGTAAAGAGCAGAAACATAATGTGTACACACACATACATACACAGCCAGCCCCCCCTACACTGACCCATTCATGTAAACACTGTGACCCACTAATTCTTTTATTTTGGCGTCTAGTGCAAATTGACTCTAGTCGCCCTCTGGCATTTTAATGTGTTCGGCTAGGTAACATGAACCTCTCTTCCTCACAGAAGCTATGGCAGCTAAGGTATTTGAAGTCCCCTCCAATCCTCCACCTCAACATGAATTACTGAGACATTAGTTAGAAGAAGCAGAAGAAGAAAGGTTAAAGAGAGAGTAGTCCAGGGATAGGCTGTAAGAGTGGATTTAAATGAGGAAGGGATAAGTCCAGACAGTTCTGCTGGCGTTGGTTGGTTTCCATCCAGGGCCTGATAAAGTTACATAGAATCGGTAAAATCAATGTTACGGAGTTACAAACAACCCTTAAAACAAGGAATTAACTAGAGGAAAGATTCTGAGGTCTGAAGGTCATTAGGCTGTAATGTCTTTTAATAAGACTGACTTAAAACTAACAGCGATCAGTTCAACTGATGGTGAGACATTTCTGGCTTTCCTTTCCTCTCTCTGTTTCTCTCTCTCTGTTTCTCTCTCTCTGTTTCTCTCTCTGTTTCTCTCTCTCTGTTTCTCTCTCTCTGTTTCTCTCTCTCTGTTTCTCTTTCTTTACTTGATTTCTCTCTCTCGGTTGGGTGTTTTTAGCCTGCTTTATTTCTGGCTCCTTACTAAACCCCCTGGCACTAGTTATCATTCAAATGATACAAGGTAGCCTTTCAATATGGTGTCAGTCACCTCTCATAGTAGGACATAGTCTCTACTGTTGAGCAGCTGTGTAGCACTGGGCTGATTCATCTGTCCTAACTATTCCCAGGAGGAGAGAGGTGTTGGGTAACTTACTGTAACAGGGAGGGGGATGGATGCAGAATGGAGAGAGAGGGAGTCGTGGGAATGTGGAGGAATGACTCTGCTTTTGTTTTCTTTAAACAGCTCGTTCGCACATCAGACTTCAGACGCAGGCAGAAGTTCTCTTTTCCTTTCTGTTTTTCTTCCTCTCCTGGCTTTAAATCCTTTGGCAGCTGCGCCGGAGTTGCAGGCCTGTCGTGTGTGTGTGTGTGTGTGTGTGTGTGGTGTGTACATACGTGTGTGTGGTGTGTACATACGTGTGTGTGTGTGAGTACTTCTCTTTTGTGTACACACTCTCTCCAGCCTCTGGACCTTGACAATTCCCTGGATGAAAAGCCTGGCCCGTCCTCTTCTTTGTGGCGTCTCTCTCTCTGCTGTCTATCTCTCTCCATCAGACCTCTGGCAACAGCCATGTGTGTAGTCGACAGCCCTGCACTTTGACTTGGTTCTATTATCTGGTAAAAGTGTGCATGTGTGTCGAGTAGAGCTAGCAAGAACTGTGTGTGTGTGTGTTTGGGTTTGTTCATGCATGTGTTTGCATATGTGTATGTGCTTTCCTTCAAGGGGTGGTAAGTGCGGATGTTGTCTGGTCTAAACATGTTTAGAAGCAGGGCAGGCCAGACCCCCTGGACTTTTCAGTCAGTTCTGGGGGCAGCTCTCTGAGGACCTGGGAGAAGGGGAGGTGTGTGTTTCTCTATCCTCTAGTAGCCAAGCAGAATTTATAGACAGACACGTGTTTTTGCAAGACGTTCCAAAAGTGTGAAGGACTGAATTGACTTAGAACCTGTTGGGTTGTGAGATATATCTATTTGAACACTTTTGTCAGATTGGATGAAGTAGTTTGTGTATGCTGTTTTCGTGCCACAGTTACTAAAGGTGACCTACCATGCCTGAATATCTGTCTACATGACTGGCCCACTGTCCTCTCACCCTGTCTCCTGGCTTCCCTTCCCTCCTCCACCCCACTAGGCTCTCTACAGTAGCTCTGTGAGCCTTTTCACACACAACTGGGTTAAACCTAGCAGATAGTGTATTGTTGATGTATTGCTGGTGAAGGGACCAATGTTTTTGAGTGTGAATGCTTTGTCAGTCTGGGTTAGTTTCAGGTGAAGTGCTGCTGCTTGGTGGTTTTTGCGTTTTTTTGTTGAGGTGTGTGTTCGAATGTGTTTGTGTGTGTGAGAAACCTAGGTGCTGTCTGTCTATTGTGTGAAACACCTCTCTCTGTGCAGCGGGTGTGAAACACCTCTCTCTGTGCAGCGGGTGTGAAACACCTCTCTCTGTGCAGCGGGTGTGAAACACCTCTCTCTGTGCAGCGGGTGTGAAACACCTCTCTCTGTGCAGCGGGTGTGTCTCCGTGGTGAAGTGACTTGGTGTCATTCAGAGACACACAGCAGGGAGAGATGGGTAATCTGCCTCAACAGCCAGTCTACTGGTCTAACAGTTGTACGTCTTAGTGAGTGTGTCTGTGTAGAGGGGCCAACCCTAAGGGGCAGGCTCTGTGCCATTAAGACCAGGCACAATGCACCAAAACCAAATACTCCCCAAACTGGGGGAATGGGACCGAAATGACAATGACAAAAACACACATACACTTACATTTGTGAGAGGAGGTGATGGATCGGTGGGTATCATTGTGTTCATGTAGTAAGTGACTCACACACACACAGTGCTGGCTGTGGGGGGAGAGTCGTACTACCGTTAGTGGTCATTAGAGTAGTAGTCTGGAGCAGCCCAAGGCCAAGGAGCCTCTGGCCTCAATAGACCTTTTACAAACTCTGTTCTCTCTCTGTTCTCTCTTTAACTCTGTATTCCCCTATTTCTCTGTGTCTCCAGCCCACCAGCTAGGCTGCAGGGACAGCGAGATTCACTTAACCATCACTCAATGTACCAATAGCACTTTGGACTGGGAGGTGTATGTCTGTCACTTACTGCCCAACCAACAATCAGCCCCACCACATCAACTCCTCCACTCACAACACACAAGTCTTTGGTGTGTGTCTGTGTGTGCTTTTTACCCTTGGCATGGATGGATGGATGGGTGTTCTGCTCTCTCACTCTAACAACGCACACCAGTTAACCCTTCGTCTACACACACTCACACAGCGTTTTCATCAGTGCACCTCCGGCCCTGCTAACAGGCTCCCACTCAGTCTTAAAGACCAGTAAAGAACCCCACTCCTCTGCAGTAACGGTTCAGCTTGTGCTTCCATACAATGTTGTCCATTTTGTCAAAGAACGTCTGAATGTGTGTATTCAAGTGTTGTGTTGGGAAATTAGAGCAACACCCTCCTTCCCTCCCTCCCTCCCTCCCTGCTCTTTGTGTGGACAGACTGCTGCCTCCTGGCTCTCTACACTGTCACAGAACAATTAACTCCATTACTGACTGTAGACTACATTAACTCCATTACCGACTGTAGACTATATTATCTCCATTACCGACTGTAGACTACATTATCTCCATTGCTGACTGTAGACTACATTATCTCCATTGCTGACTGTAGACTACATTATCTCCATTACTGACTGTAGACTACATTAACTCCATTACTGACTGTAGACTACATTAACTCCATTACTGACTGTAGACTACATTACCGACTGTAGACTACATTATCTCCATTGCTGACTGTAGACTACATTATCTCCATTGCTGGCTGTAGACTACATTATCTCCATTACTGACTGTAGACTACATTATCTCCATTGCTGACTGTAGACTACATTATCTCCATTACTGACTGTAGACTACATTAACTCCATTACTGACTGTAGACTACATTAACTCCATTACTGACTGTAGACTACATTAACTCCATTACTGACTGTAGACTACATTAACTCCATTACCGACTGTAGACTACAATATCTCCATTGCTGACTGTAGACTACATTATCTCCATTGCTGGCTGTAGACTACATTATCTCCATTACTGACTGTAGACTATATTATCTCCATTACTGACTGTAGACTACATTCTCTCCATTACTGACTGTAGACTACATTAGAGGCATAAACAGACTGATGGGGGCTTCAGCTGGACACACTGAAGATGAATTTTTAGACTGAGATAACGTTGTCTTACACAATAGATGACGTTTTAGACTGACATAACGTTGTCTTACACAATAGATGACGTTTTAGACTGACATAACGCTGTCTTACACAATAGATTACGTTTTAGACTGACATAACGCTGTCTTACACAATAGATTACGTTTTAGACTGAGATAACGTTGTCTTACACAATAGATGACGTTTTAGACTGACATAACGCTGTCTTACACAATAGATGACGTTTTAGACTGACATAACGTTGTCTTACACAATAGATGACGTTTTAGACTGACATAACGCTGTCTTACACAATAGACTATTCTCTGTCTTCAGTGGACGACTTATAGAGCACATGTAATGTCCACATAAAGACACACTCGTACATTTACTATCTTGTCATTTTCAACTACTGAGAAGCAGAGGGAGAGAGGGAGAGAGGGAGGGAGAGAGAGAGAGAGAGAGAGAGAGAGAGAGAGAGAGAGAGAGAGAGAGAGAGAGAGAGAGAGAGAGAGAGAGAGAGAGAGAGAGAGAGAGAGAGAGAGAGAGAGAGAGAGAGAGAGAGAAGGGGATGGAGCGAGAGAGAGTGTAGCTGGTGTGACTTGATATTTGCGTGGGAGACGGCAAGGGCGCAAAGCCATCAGAACTACAAATGTACTGGGGCACACACACACACACACACACACACACACACACAAACACACAAACACACAAACAAACAAACAAACAAACAAACCTGTCAGCTCCAACGCTCTGGACAGGAGCCCAGGACACTTCCAGCTCCGTAAATGTCACTTCGCACACACTAACATGTACTGTGTGCACACAGTCCAAACAAAGATATGATGCTGGCAGCTTCATCTCAACCTCATTCAGATGTGATAGATCCTCCTCTCTTCTGTCACTGTCTAATGAAGGACAGCTCACTGAAGCGAAGCGTAGGCTAGCATCTTCCTCACCCGCTCACTGAGACGTGTGGCTAGTGTCTGGCTAATATGGCTAACACAAATCAATGACTCACCCCATTGCTGCCTTAGCTAGATTACTTTAGCCTAGCTAGAGTAGCATCTCTCCCACCAGCTCATTGAGACGTGTAGCTGATGCTGGCTAATGTGGCTCACGCTAATCAGTGAGTCAGTCCTGTCTGCTGTAGCTAGCCAGTGTACTGGATCACTGACTGTGTCATTAGCATCATCATCAGCACTAATACACTTATCAACTGTGACATCCACCACTAACCCTGCCCACATACATTCTCTCCATCTCATACACACTTTCTCTCTCGCTCTGTGTGTGTCTGTCTTTCGGTCTGTCGCTCATACACACACAAAACACAAACACACACATTGACACACACAGATGACTGGGTGCCTTCAACCCAATACTGAAAGTTTGTCCTCTCTACTAGCCCTCTGCCCTCTACTAACCCTCAGGCCTCTACTAACTCTCTGGCCTCTACTAACCCTCTGGCCTCTACTAACCCTCTGGCCTCTACTAACCCTCTGGCCTCTACTAACCCTCTGGCCTCTACTAACCCTCTGGCCTCTACTAACCCTCTGGCCTCTACTAGCCCTCTGGTCTCTACTAGCCCTCTGGCCTCTACTAGCCCTCTGCCATCTACTAGCCCTCTGGCCTCTACTAGCCCTCTGGGCTCTGACTAGGAGGATGGAGTTGCTATAACCAGAGACGGGTGTCTAAGGCTGCTCCACTGAGACCAAGGCTCCTCCAGGTCACTACACTCTACACACACACACACACTCATCTACACACACACACCCACTCATCTACATACACACCCACCCATCTACACACACACACACCCACTAATCTACACACACACACACCCACTAATCTACACACACCCACTAATCTACACACACACACCCACTAATCTACACACACATCCACTAATCTACACACACACACACTAATCTACACACACACACACACACACACACACACACACACACACACTAATCTACACACTAATCTACACACACACACACCCACTAATCTACACACACACACACCCACTAATCTACACACACACACCCACTAATCTACACACACACCCACTAATCTACACACACATCCACTAATCTACACACACACACACTAATCTACACACACACACACACACACACACACACACACACACACACACACACACACACACACACACACACACACACTAATCTAGACACACACACTAATCTACACACACACACACACTAATATACACACACACACACACACACACTAATCTACTCACACACACACACACTAATCTACTCACACACACACACACACTAATCTACTCACACACACTAATCTACTCACACACACACACACTAATCTACTCACACACACACACACTAATCTACTCACACACACTAATCTACACACACCCGCTAATCTACACACACCCGCTAATCTACACACACACACACCCGCTAATCTACACACACACCCGCTAATCTACACACACACCCGATAATCTACACACACACACACACACCCGCTAATCTACACACACACACACACACCCGCTAATCTACACACACACACACCCGCTAATCTACACACACACACCCGCTAATCTACACACACACACACACACCCGCTAATCTACACACACACACACCCGCTAATCTACACACACACACACACACACCCGCTAATCTACACACACACACACACACCCGCTAATCTACACACACACACCCGCTAATCTACACACACGCACCCGCTAATCTACACACACACACACACCCGCTAATCTACACACACACCCGCTAATCTACACACACACACTCGCTAATCTACACACACACACTCGCTAATCTACACACACACACCCGCTAATCTACACACACACACCCGCTAATCTACACACACACACACCCGCTAATCTACACACACCCGCTAATCTACACACACACACACTAATCTACACACACACACACGCTAATCTACACACACACACACACACACACACACCCGCTAATCTACACACACACACACACGCTAATCTACACACATCATATTCTACACTGTTAGCGGACCATTCTGGTTTTGTCTTAGTTGCACTGTGATCATGGATCCAGAGGTTTTGCCAGATCAGTGTTGAGAAGCATCGTCATCCTACTGGCTGTGTCTCCAATGGCACCCTATTCCCTATGGGCCCTGGTCAAAAGTATTGCACTGTATAGGGATTAGGGTGTCATTTGGGATCCCGACTCTGTTTACCAGGGCAAAATTTCCCCTTTTAGTCATCTACAACATGGTGCAGTGAAGGAGTGACCTTCATTGTAATATTAGGACTCTTCATAGAGTCCTGGTTATTAGGAACAACAGGATGCTAATATCCTCCCTAACCCTTTAGATAATGAAACCTTGCTCCCAACATGTGTGCCGGTCATGAAACCTTGACCAACATGTGTGCCGTATCAAGGGAATAGGGTGTAATTTGGGATGCAGACACTGATATTAAGCCCTGGGTTTATGAGGGAATCGTCAGGATCAAAGCAGCTGCATGACATTTTCACCATCATAACAAACACAGCCCACCACCACTGACTCACACACACACTAGATGACTGCTGCACATGTGACCAGGTTAAAAGGACACCATACAAAAATAGACTTTCTGTGTGTGCGTACAGACATGCTTGTGTGGTGTGTGTTAGTTAAGCCAGATCGTCTCTTTACAAGGCGAGGCCATTACATAATTGTGGAGGACCAATTAGATCACATTCTGTGAGAGCTCCTGCTAAAGTCATATTAATGAATCATTGGTCCCGGGAGGTTGCCGTGGTGAGGTTATTGCCCTGGCATGTCCGGCTGTAGTCACGGTAACCCAGTCTGTCCATCTGTCATGTATGTCTGTCACCGAGAGAGAGAGGGAGACAGACTGAAAGGGAATTCCCTTCTTGTGTTAGCTGCCATATTACTATAGCAGAGACTTTGATGTAGCTAGGAGTGAGCAACAGTACCCCTGGCTAGCATCTCAATTACTGTTTGTGTACGTATGCTCTGTAATGATTAATTCCACAACTATCCAGTGATCATAAGTAGAGGATACGTCCTGTAGAGGATACGTCCTGTAGAGGATACGTCCTGTAGAGGATACTTACTTCCTGTAGAGGATACTTCCTGTAGAGAATATATGGTTCTGCTGGTGCTCTCTAATCCTGCTACCATAGATTAGAAGACAATACTAGGGAGCTGCTCTCTAAACATTTAACCAGGCCACGCACTCTCATAATCAGCTGATGATGCAGGATGGCACAGCTAGAGCCCCGGCACATGTCCACCAGGCTTGTGTGTGTGAACGTGTACTTGTTTGTGCCCAGCCATACCGGCCAACAGCTTACACCCCCTCAGTGTCACCATGATCAAAGCAGATAGGACTGTGGTCACCACGTTCTACACGGTTTGTCTGCTCCCTTCAGAGAGTCAAAGGAGTCCTTGGGTCTTTAAGTGGCACAAAAGGTTCATATTAGAGGCTGGTCTTTGAAGCCTGAGAGTGTGGGATATTATTTAACCCTTTGTGGTTTGGGGCTGGATCGTTCCTGCTTAACAAAGACGTGCTCACATCACAGGTCAATTGGTGCACATGTTCTGGAAAAGGAAAAAAATATCTAGGCTCTTACTTTAGCGAGTTGGGAGCTAGTGGTCATTATGGAACTACAACCACACAGTATCAGTGACGTAGGAACTATGGGAAGGAGCTAGAGGCTGGAGTGGAACCAGACCCGTGCATCAGTGTATTAGCCAACCAGTCAGTTATCCAGTCAGCCACTCCATCAGTCAACCAGTCAGTCAGCGAGTACAGTTCTCCCAGTAGTGAAAGTTGGCATATGGAGCCTTTTTGCATTGTGTTTAGATCACTGTGTTCTGCTCATTATTCAGTTGAGAGGAGTGGAGTGGAGTGGAGAGTGGAGGGAAACGAGAGGAAAGGGGGAGTGGAGGGAGAAGGGGAGTGGAGGGAGAAGAGGAGAGGGGGAGTGGAGGGAGAAGAGGAGAGTGGGAGTGGAGGGAGGAGAGGAGAGGGGGAGTGGAGGGAGGAGAGGAGAGGGGGAGTGGAGGGAGGAGAGAGGAGAGGAGAGGGGGAGTGGAGAGAGGAGAGGAGAGGGGGAGTGGAGAGAGGAGAGGGGGAGTGGAGGGAGAGTAGGAGAGGGGGAGTGGAGGGAGAGTAGGAGAGGGGGAGTGGAGGGAGAGTAGGAGAGGGGGAGTGGAGGGAGAGTAGGAGAGAAGGGGGAGTGGAGGGAAACGAGGAGGGGAGAGAAGGGGGAGTGGAGGGCAACGAGGAGAGGAGAGAAGGGGGAGTGGAGGGAAACGAGGAGGGGAGAGGGGAGAGGAGAGGGGGAGTGGAGAGAGGAGAGGAGAGGGGGAGTGGAGGGAGAGTAGGAGAGGGGGAGTGGAGGGAGAGTAGGAGGGGAGAGAAGGGGGAGTGGAGGGAAACGAGGAGGGGAGAGAAGGGGGAGTGGAGGGAAACGAGGAGGGGAGAGAAGGGGGAGTGGAGGGAAACGAGGAGAGGAGAGAAGGGGGAGTGGAGGGAAACGAGGAGAGGAGAGAAGGGGGAGTGGAGGGAAACGAGGAGAGGAGAGAAGGGGGAGTGGAGGGAAACGAGGAGAGGAGAGAAGGGGGAGTGGAGGGAAACGAGGAGAGGAGGGGGAGTGGAGGGAGACTGTGTGTGACGTAGTATCTTTGATTTCAGAAATCTAGATAGCGGGGAACTGTGTGCTATAAATTCTCTATATTGATCACTCTGTGTCAAGTACAGGGCATTGGGGCTGATGGTGGGATTTTATTTGTGCCAATAGGATGCATGTGTATATTTCTGGGGTGAAATAGGGATTTAAGATCAATATCATCTCGGCTGGTGACTCTTTTTGTAATGTGAGTTGAGAGGATCTGTGGTGTGTTCTGAGCCTGTCCTGTCTTACTGTGTGACTGATAGCAGACATATGACAGTGTTTAGACAAATGAGATCACAAACAACCAGGGCATCAGGCCTTTTTATGGTGGGAGGATAGAACGAAGGATAGGAGGGAGTGCAAGAGGAGAAGATGAGGGCAGATAGAAGGGATGGAGAGAAAAAGGGAAGATGTTCTTGCTTCACCCTACTGTGCTGTTTGCTGTGCATAAAGAACATTCCCATCAGTCTCTTTCTCTCCTTCCCTCCTGTGTGCTGCCGTCTTCACCTCTCTTGTCGTCTCTGCCTCTCATCACCAGCGATGTGAAGTGACAGGCCACATCCTGGGGCGGCTAGCAGGGGCTGGTATAGTACTGCAAAAGAGCAGCACGACTCCCTTCTACAGCCCCCCCCCCCCCCCCCCCCCCCCCCCCCCCCCCCCCCCCCCCCCCCCCCCCCCCCCCCCCCCGCCCCCACAAGACGCACACAGACATGGGCATTCCCCCCTTCCCTTCTCCCCAGTCTTAATTCCTAAACGTATTTGCTCCAGTTGCTGCTGGGCGCTGCAGGGCTGGCTGTAGGGAGGGCCTTTCACACCCTACTTCCCCGGACCCACTACACACACACACACACACACACACACACACACAGGGCACTAACCAGACAGAGAGTACAGGAGGGTTCAGTTAACTAGATGGCCAGGGAGGGCACCCCGGCCTGGGACTACTACCCAGCACTACCCAGCCAAGCCAACACACCCCTTCCACTGATATGTAGGGAGGTGGCAAATGTGTCAAGGGAATAGTCAGCAGGGCTAAGGGGCTAGTCTGTTCCCCTGACTGGCTCCTCTGGGATGAAGAGGAGGTTCTAGAGGGAGGGATTGGTCTGTACCCTCTTAATTCGCAAACCCTTTGACATTTTTTTATATTTTTCTCACTCTTTTTCATTTTCTCACCTTATTTCTCTCCCTCTCTCGCTTTCTCTCGCTCTCTCTTTCCTCCCTTTCTCTCCCTTTCCTCCCTCTTTCATCCCTTTCTCTCTCTCTCCTCTCTCACACACTCTTTCTCTGTCACTGGCCTCAGACCAGAGTAGTGTGCGCTTCGTCTCCCGACCTGTATAAGAGGTAGTAGAACTAATTGCTAGGAAAACCAGTCATCTCATGAGACTCAAACAAGGATTCTAATTTCCCCAAACATGCAAAAAGATGTCCACAATCATCAAGCATGCTCCCATGAGACTCTCTCTTTCCTGAACATCAGTTCTTTTTAAGTGCTCTCATATGAATGTCAAGACATTTTCTCACTCAAGTAGCTCCATTACTTTTTACTCTCAATAAAGTTTTTACAAGTCTGTTTGTTTCAGTCAAGCAAGCGTGGAGGAAATGGTGTCCAAAATATCACACCGAACCCTGCTTTTACCCCTGTGGAAGCAGAGAAGAAGAAATGGAGAACGGAGAGAGATGAAAGGGTCTGGGGATCTCGTGAAAATCAAAAACAAATCTCCCGCAGCAGAGAGGTTAACCCCTTCAGCCAGCAGAGGCTTTGAAGTGGAGCGGCCATGTTGTTAATTGTCGGCGATGGGCTTAGGGAAAGGTGGTAACAATTTAACCCCAGCACTGGGCTGCTGGGTGCAGGTCCATGCCTGGCCTCGCCTATCAGGTGTTTGCAGATGTTGGAGTCTCGCTGGGGAAAAGCACAAGAAAACCCTGCAGATGAGAGGCGGACTTAACCGGCCAATATTCCTTTGTTTGCTCAGCCGATCGCTCTCTAATTGGCATGGAGGGGGAAACAGAAGCCCAGCGATTGGACCGCTAGAGCGGTTACCGGGACTATTTTTGACCGTATGCTTGCAGACAGGTGCTCGCAATTATGCTGCTGCTCTCCTTCCCACGACAGGGATGATGTAATGATTGCTGTTCTGCTCTCGACAGGGATGATGTAATGATTGCTGTTCTGCTCTCGACAGGGATGATGTAATGATTGCTGCTCTGCTCTCGACAGGGATGATGTAATGATTGCTGTTCTGCTCTCGACAGGGATGATGTAATGATTGCTGTTCTGCTCTCGACAGGGATGATGTAATGATTGCTGTTCTGCTCTCGACAGGGATGATGTAATGATTGCTGTTCTGCTCTCGACAGGGATGATGTAATGATTGCTGTTCTGCTCTCGACAGGGATGATGTAATGATTGCTGTTCTGCTCTCGACAGGGATGATGTAATGATTGCTGTTCTGCTCTCGACAGGGATGATGTAATGATTGCTGTTCTGCTCTCGACAGGGATGATGTAATGATTGCTGTTCTGCTCTCGACAGGGATGATGTAATGATTGCTGTTCTGCTCTCGACAGGGATGATGTAATGATTGCTGTTCTGCTCTCGACAGGGATGATGTAATGATTGCTGTTCTGCTCTCGACAGGGATGATGTAATGATTGCTGTTCTGCTCTCGACAGGGATGATGTAATGATTGCTGTTCTGCTCTCGACAGGGATGATGTAATGATTGCTGTTCTGCTCTCGACAGGGATGATGTAATGATTGCTGTTCTGCTCTCGACAGGGATGATGTAATGATTGCTGTTCTGCTCTCGACAGGGATGATGTAATGATTGCTGTTCTGCTCTCGACAGGGATGATGTAATGATTGCTGTTCTGCTCTCGACAGGGATGATGTAATGATTGCTGTTCTGCTCTCGACAGGGATGATGTAATGATTGCTGTTCTGCTCTCGACAGGGATGATGTAATGATTGCTGTTCTGCTCTCGACAGGGATGATGTAATGATTGCTGTTCTGCTCTCGACAGGGATGATGTAATGATTGCTGTTCTGCTCTCGACAGGGATGATGTAATGATTGCTGCTCTGCTCTCGGCGACGGAGTTAACAACCTCTTAACGCTCCCCCTATGCTTACGGAGATTACAAATACATTCCGTTCTCTCTATGGTTACAGGGATGACGCCATTATCCACTCAGTCCTTGGCGACAGATTTCAGCAGTGTTTAGGTTTGTCAAATAACATCATCTGAAGCTATTTTCCCTGTGTGCCCACTTTAGTGTGTTCTTTGTACTACGTAAATATGTCCTCCAAATGACTAGATCAGCCTGGCCTATCGTTGCATTGCAGCCCCTTAAAAACCTACCTTAGTACTTACAAAAACAGAAACGCATAAAAAGTGTCACTTTGTATCTAAGCAGTGTGTATAGTCTGTTCTGACTGCAGCGGTGGCGTCTGTGTTTCCCCCGCCTCCCTGGTTGTCTGTGTTTGTCAGCTCAGCTACTGTGTGACGGGGTTGATGTCCCTAACTGTCACCTCCGCTTTGGGCTGCTGCTCTCCAGGTGAAACAGTAGCCCGTCACAGACAGACAGAAACAACATACTGGCTGGGCTGGCTGGTGCTGAGACAGCACTTTGAACTGGTTGATGCCTGTTGACTCCCTACTCTCACACACTTACACACAGCTCCCCCACACCCCCTGTCTTTCTGTTTCTCTACCTGTTTGTCAGGCTTTCTACCTCTGATCATTTTAGGTAGATTCAAATGTAACCAGGTTCTTTTCAAGTTGTGGTGTTTGCAACCTAGCATGATTCAACATAGAATATCAGCAAGAAACAAAACAAACTGACATTTACCTTGAAGTGTAAACCTGGTAGCTGTTTGAGACATGTATAGACACAGGAGTGTGTAGCCTGAGTTTCATATTGTGTGGCTTGACAGTCATTTAGAGTTGAGAACTGGTGCATTCCGTTGCCCCTGCAATTAAACACCCTCATTTGACTCTGCTGCCTCTTTCCAGCCGTCAGTCCCAATACCCTGGTTAGCAGAGATGACAGAGCTGTGTGTGGCCAGGTTTCTCCTCTTTCCCCACCTATGAAGGCTCATTTAGCCTGCTCATTCTGACCGCACCTTGTTGGTGTGGGGGGTGACCACTGGCTTCGTCCCGTGTCGCTGGCCGTGCCGAGCAACTGGCATCCCAAATGACTCCCTATATAGTACACTACTTTTGATAGGCATTGTTCAAAAGTAGTGCACTATATAGGGACTAGGGTGCCATTTGGGACGTATCCCGTCTGTTAAAGCCGTCACCCTTGGAAGGGCCTGCTGGTGTGGCCCAGGCTGTTCCAGATCCCCAGACCGGAGCTGTGCTGAAGGACAAAGAGCACGCCGGAGCGCGACAGAGACCCCTACAGTGCTGGAGGAACACACTGTGTTGATCCTAAAACAACCCCTCATCTGGGTCAGCAGACACACACATGGCTGGCTGGAGGTTATTGAAGCTGTTTGACAGGAAGCTTTGTATCATCTCTATATTATCGTGTAAGTCTTATAGCAAGCGCGTGGAAAATGTGGAGCAGACTTATTAAAGCATTGTTCAGTACTAGCTGTGACTAGGTCATGAAGTACTGTCGTTTACAGCCTACTACAGTTAGAACACTACGGACCCAATACATCTACCTCCAAGTGCAGAAGGCTTTTAAACCGTCACTTTTCCTCTGTCCTTCCCTGCTTTTTTTGCTCTAATACACATACATACACCTTTCTCTCCTGTCCCTCTGTCCACATGGTCTTTGAGTGCAGCAGCACTGATCTGTGAGGACAAGATGAAGTTGCAGCTTTCCTTCTCTCTCTCTTTCGTTGTTTTCTTCTGTCATTTCTCTCTCCCTCATCCTCCCTCTTTTTCTGCCCCCCCTTCCTCTCTCTCCTTCACTCCCTCCCTCACCCATTCACTCTCCCTCTCTCTCCCTCCCTTTCTCTCACCTCTGTCTCTCTCCTCTCCTCCGTCTCTCCTTGTCCCCAGTGGGGGTGTTGTTTGTAGAGCATTATAATTTATAACCGAACAGAGTGGATTTAGTTTCAGCAGCACTGGACTCGCCAGGAGGGCGCCAGCCTGCAATCAGGAGAATCAGCAGCGAGCGGCCGCGAGCCCCCGCTGAATGGAAAGTATTATCACCAGCCACAAACGGACACTGTTTCTCCTCAGACAACTCCCTCGATGCTCCCTGCCAGCGCCTCCCCGGCTTCTCTTTCATTCAGCTAGCTATTCCTGTCCTCCCCAGATCAGCCCTCTTTTCTCTCTTTCCCTCTCATCCTTTCTCTCTCATCCTTTCTCTCTCTCTCTCTCTCTCTCTCTCTCTCTCTCTCATTGTAGTTGCGCTCTGTGTTTATGCTGTTATGTTGTATCTTAAGGAGCCATACGCTATTATAAATGCTCATAGCATGTGTTCCACCTGTGTGTAATATTTATGGAGACAGCAGTCTAATCTGTAGTTCTCTTCATGTTGACATACGCAGGTTGTTCTGCTCTATGGCCCCCGGAGAGTTCTAAAGCAAACTGCTGGAAGAAGAGAAAAACCTAGTGGTCCACTCCTCCACAAACATTCTGCCCTTTTTCCTCTCTTTCCTCCCTCTCTCCTCTCCTCTGTCCTTGGGAGTCTTTTTTCTCAACGGCCTGTCTAACAGTTGCTATGTTCAGCTCCTAAATCTCCACGTCTGTGACACATGCCAGACAAAGGAAGCTCCTGCACGCTGCGGGAGGGATAGAAACGAGGAGAGAGAAAGAAGGAAAGAAAGAGAGCGAGAAGGAGAGAGAGATGTTTCTGGCTCTGGCAGGTCGGCTTGGCCCTAGGAGTAATGCTGTTGAAACACCAGGGTCATTACCAAAGCTTAAAAAGTTTTAGACATGCTTGGCCTGACATGAACATTTTACATAATCAAATGATATGAGCACATTAATGTATCATTAATTAGTTGTTAGTGTTTCAGTATACTACCTCCTTGTGGTAGACACATACACACAGTATTTTCCGCCAAAGCAAAGCGATCATATTCGTAAATTGAAGACGAGCCGCCATCTTTCTCCGTTTAGCATAATTAATACCCTGGATTTCCAGACGCTTTGATGAACTCGTCTTTTTTATTTAAATTGTTTGGTAATGACTGCAAGAGTAACTGAAATGCTTTATAGACTGAAGAATAACACACATGGAACCAAAAAAAAGGAGTTGACTTCAAAAAGCCACAATTAGCTCATTATGTTTGCTGGAGGTTTTGTTACCACATGAAATGAGAGGGAGTCATTTCTCTGTCTCTGTGTTGTGTTGTTTCTTGGTGAAGGCCTCAACACGGGTTCAGTGGAAGAGCTCATCTCCTAAAGACTACAACATCAGCATTTTATTATCCAATATCTCCCCCATAATTGAAATAGTGTGGCCTGGTTTTGTCATTTGGCAGGCGGAAGAGAGTCTTGGGAGTGTGTGTGTGTGTGTGTGTGTGTGTGTGTGTGTGTGTGTGTGTGTGTGTGTGTGTTTAGTCGCCTCCCGTCCGGTTTGTCACTTTGTTTTTGCACTGTAAAAACACAAACATAAAAAGAGCCTCCTGGTTTTGAAAACAAATGAGAGGATTGGGGAAGAGGAGTGAGTGAGAAGAGGGATTTGGAGAACGACACGATAGAGAGAGAAAAATGACGAGAGAAATGAGAGAGAGCGAGCGAGAGAGAGAATGTTTAGGGGCCAAGCTTTTGAACAGACAGATTTAGTTTAGCAGGGTAAAAACTTCATGATGTTATTCTCTCACAGTAAAGCAGATGTATGAAGCAAGTAATCCGGTAATCTGGCACTGAGGGTGCGTCCCAAATGGCACCCTATTCCCTACAAAGTGCACTTCTTTTGACCAGGGCTCATCGGAATCTGGTGAAAAGTAATGCACTATGTAGGGAATAGGGTGCCATTTGGGACTCGGCCTGAGAGAAGATACTCAAATCCTGTTGGTCTCCTAGTAACCTGAGTGTTGTCGGGGGGGGATCATGCCACCCGCTCCAAAAATAACTTCTCAAAATGTAAGTGCAATGAATGACCCGTCGCCATGCCAACGGCTAAAGACTGCAGTGAGGCCGAGATGGAGTGGAGGGATGGGGGATGTAGAACGGTAGAGCCCTCGGTGCTACTCTTGTCGTAGTTGTTTCATTTAACATGGAGTTATGATGTGTTATGGAACCCTTTTAGTTTTAATGTCCCTTGGCAGCAATTGCAGAGGCAGCATGTAGGAAAGGGTAAAGCAAAGGGTAAGGTTTTCTCCCTCACTCTCTCTTTATTTCTCTCTCTCTCCCTTGTTCTCATTCTGTCTCCCTCTTTTTCAAATAATTTATCCTGGTCATGGCCTTTTTACATGAACTTTGCCCAGACTTAATCAAACGCTAAATGTGGTAAAGGATGCCTGCTGAAGTCTTGTCGGCGTGCTTAGGTGTGTGTGTTTATATGTGTAGTGATCTGTGCAGGCCAGTGAAAGCCCTGAAGGCAGTGGAGGCTGATTGGAGGCTCAGAGATCAAAACCACACACTTGATGAATGTGAGGGCAAAGGCTGGCAGGAGGGACGGAGAGAGAGAAAGAGGGAGGGAGGGGTGGAGGAGAGGAGGAGGAGGGGCTCCCTATGTTCTCTGGTGCTGATCAAGGTCGTTCTTGGTTCATTAAGTTCTGCCGAGAGGCTCACCCTCATAAGCAACTAAGAAATGTAGACACACACACACACACACACACACATCTGCATGAACCATCTCTCCTCTTGACTGTTCCTAGTTGGAGTGAATGAGGCTTATTCAAAAGCAAGAAACACATTCCCCTCACTGCTTTCACTTTACACGTGACGCAGCCCACCTCTTCACCCATCTGTCCGGGTGTGTGTTTAAGGCTGGCTGTCATGTAAGGCTAACATGGCACCGAGCAGTGGGGCAAGCTCAGGACATCTGGCCATGGCCCAGGGAGCTAGGCTGGAGCAGGAGTCCCACTACACAGACAGGAGTGTGTCTTGGTTTGTATGGTTGTTCCATATTACAGCTAGATGATAGAGATATGAAACATGGTACAGGAGGCTGAATGATCATAGAGTAAAGAGTCTGAGTATTGAGCTCACATCACAGGGCCAGACACTATTGCTGCAGAAAGCACCATATTTTTGTCACAATTTATATCAGTGTGAGATAGTGACAGTTTCACAGAGCTCAGACATACACCACACACACACCACACACTCAGAGCTCAGACACACACCACACACTCAGAGCTCAGACATACACCACACACACACCACACGCTCAGACATACACCACGCACACACCACACACTCAGAGCTCAGACATACACCACACATACACCACACCACTCAGAGCTCAGACATATACACACACACACACACACCACACACTCAGAGCTCAGACATACATACACACACACACACCACACACTCAGAGCTCAGACATACACACACACAATCAGAGCTCAGACATACACACACCACATACTCAGAGCTCAGACATACACACACACACCACACACTCAGAGCTCAGACATACACACACACCACACACTCAGAGCTCAGACATACACCACTCAGAGCTCAGACATACACCACACATACACCACACCACTCAGAGCTCAGACATATACACACACACACCACACCACTCAGAGCTCAGACATATACACACACACACACACCACACACTCAGAGCTCAGACATACACCACACACTCAGAGCTCAGACATACACACACACACCACACACTCAGAGCTCAGACATACACCACACACTCAGAGCTCAGACATACACACACCACACACTCAGAGCTCAGACATACACACTCAGAGCTCAGACATACACACACACGCGGATCATTCACATTAGTTTTGCACTGCAAGGGCATGCAACACTCTGGTAGGCAGAAATACACACTGACCTCTCAGTTGTGTTGGGGCTCTGATCCACTGAGCGACGACAACAGAGCTGGTAGCTGTCCCGTTAAAGGTTGAAGATGTCTTATTTAGTGTGAGATCATCTGAGCAGATGCCTTGTTGACATGTCAGTGTCTCTGCTCTCTTCCTGTCGTTCCCATTGGTGAATGAGGCAGGCGCCGTGGTGGCAGGGTGAGACCACAGTCCTTGTTAATTTACAGTAGTCTCCAGAGGTGTCACCACAGGGATCACCCAATGACAGCAGAGAGCGAAAGTAGTAATGTATCACGGAACGATTGAGAGTCCAGCAGTTTTAAACCCATGTTGGTTTAATGCGATCCCACTGTTAGTCACATGACTATAGCTTCAATGCTAGCCTCACCATTGCTAGCTCTCTCACTCTCCTAGCCTTTAAAGCTGGGACCATTAGCATGCAGCAAGGCGCTGACCTTAACACTGACGCCCGTACACTACCTGCATCCCAAATCACAAATGGCACCCTACTTCCTTAGGGCCCTGGTCAAAAGTAGTGCACTGTGTAGGGAACTGGGTGCCATTTGAGACGCAGATAAACACTGAATGATCATTTAAGAGTCACTGAATGTTATTCAAGGCTCTTAGTGTGTTATCTGTTAATGGTATTCTACTATTCTCCAGACCTGGATCAGTAATGGCCGCCGGGTGCTGGGCTAGCATATTGACACTAATGGTTCTTACAGATCTGCTGGGCTGGTTGCCTCCCTCCCTCTATCCTCCATAAACATGAGCCTAGTGAGCGTTGGTAATGTAATGTCCACCACACCACTGTACTGTGCTAATATAGTCAGTCACTTCCATTAGGATGTGCTCTCTATCGCATCACTCTCACTTGTGGTCCGTAGTGTTTATCCGCTCCGCTCATGATTCTATTAGAGAGCAGGAGGTGGAGGGAAAAAAGCGTCCCTTTTCATTTTCATCTGGAGCACGGTGAAT
Source organism: Salmo trutta (assembly GCF_901001165.1). NCBI lineage: Eukaryota > Metazoa > Chordata > Actinopteri > Salmoniformes > Salmonidae > Salmo > Salmo trutta. The sequence continues at coordinate 62,743,359 of NC_042969.1, read as the reverse complement.
GAGGAATGGGTGGCCAGGGGGTATGTGTTGTTGTTGTCTGTGTGCCCAGCCTTGTGCCCGTTATGTAAATAAATGCCCCCGCTTTTTAAATATCTGTTTCGGCAAATTAGCCGAAAATGCTCTGCTGCAAACAGCTGTTGCATTCTGAACAGATGGTTGAGGAGCCATCATCCCTTTGTTTTTAGAGAGAGAGACGAAGGGAAGGCACCCACGCTGCCTGTATCCTCAAGGCTTAACCCTTGGCTCGCTGGACTGTAGATACATTTAGCATATTTATTATGGAGTGGGAGGGGGATGTGGGGGTGGGTGACGTTGCTTGTCACCTCCTTAAACACAAGTGGTGTGATTGTCCTGGGCAAGGGGGGTCGTGGTTGTTTTGTTGAAGGTCAGCTGCCCGGTTTCTCTCTGTTTCTCTGTGTAGAACAGAGCAGACTGACCAGTGCAGGTGTCAGGTCTCCATGTCAGTAGAAACACTGCAGTCTCTATGGAGGCACATATTATACTGAACTTACTATACTGTGCTATACTTTGACATTTCTCCGTCACTTTCAGACACATTTTTTTGGCATTTATCCTAGCCTAGTCCAATGTTTCGGGGGCCAGAAATGTGTTTAGCATCGCTACAGAAAAGCATCCCACACACTCTTCCCCCAAACATGCGCGCTCTCTCTCACTCACTCACTTTTTGTTTAGTTTCCTGCGGTCATCCAAGCTCAACTCTCCCTTTTCCTGTGACATGCCGGTGCATGTTAAACGCTGGATATTTTTAACCTGGCCTTTCTCACACACACACGTCCTCTTCCTCTGTTAATGGTCAGTGCACATTGCAGCCGCCCCTCTTCCTGTGTACCCCCCCCCTTTTCTTCCCCTCTTCCTCAGTGGCGTGATAATGGCTCTCTCACCCCAGGCAGACACACACACACACACACACACACTGGGCTGCTGTGTGACTGTCAGCTGGTAGTGTGAGAAAGAGAAGTAACGTTGAACTTTAAGCTAATATAACTGCTCAGTGAAACACTACTCTTTGCGTAGCTGATGTGAAGGAGACTCAGCAGGATTGTGGTCAATTCCAGTCAATTCAGAAAGTCATTTCTAATATTCCTAATTGAAAAAGAATTGGAATTTCAGTATATGTCCTGAATTGACTGGAATTGAAATGGAACTGATCCCAAACCTGACTGTGTTGATTTGTGTGTCTGTGTTTGGTATATGTGACCATTAATGTGTATGTTTAAAGATCAGCCATACACACCTCATCTCTTTTTCACATTCAGGCAGTGCTTGTGGGTGGTAGGTTGGGTTGCATGATTAGTGAGCAGACAGACAGAGAGACAGACAGAGAGACAGACTCATCTGAGGAGGGGAGAGATGGGAGCAGAGCAGTAGTTCACGTGGGGGTCAGCTGCTGCTCCCTTATTTCATTTTAATTGAGTTAAGATGGGCAAATCTGAGCTCTGCTGCACACTGCACTCATTATCCATACAGGCCTGTACACACACACACACAACCGTTACCCTGATGCCAGTCAGAGCCAAGGAAAAATAGTGTATTTGTGCTTCCTTTGTGTGTGTAGTTTGACTCTGGTACATTTTCTATTATTCCTGGTTTTGAGCTGGAGCTGAGCTGAGCTGGTACAGGTTGCTCTGCTGTCTCCTCTGTGCCTTTTCTCTCTTATTAAGAAGGCACCATTGCCAGCTGAATGGGTAGTTTAGAAGAACTGAAAAAAAAAACTTTCCTTTTTCACTGGGCTGGGAAACAGTAAAAGGTGTGCCCGGCCTAGGATACACAAGAGGCGTGTCCAGACTATCTAGTAGGCTTCTGATAGGCTGCATGTACCCATCACTCTCGATCACACCGCCCCCTCCGAAAACAGTAGCTCAGTATAATGATGGAATGGATTTGCATGCTGGGTTAAAAAAAACAGAAGGAAAATACATTTAAAACGACACTGTTTTTTTTGTTTGTGTTTTGTTTTCTGCAGGTATATGCTGAAGGAGGCCCGTTCTGCCCATATTTATATTTATTTGTAATTTCTTTGTATTTTGCTCTGCTTTTATGTTCCAAAGCATGCATTTACATTCCACCATCTCCTCCCTCCACTTCCTTTATTGATTTGCCATCATTGTGAGGGAGTGAAGAGGAAAGGCGAGAGGAGAGATGGAGGAGAGGACCCCGCAGGCCAGCGCTGGGTGGTTCCGTAGAGTACAGAGGACGTCTGTCTGTCTGTCTACCATGAGGGTAGGACCACTAGAAGATACTCCACTGTAAAAAAGCACTCCGATCGCAGCAGTCCGAAGTTGTTTTCAGGAGCCTATAGAGAGTGTCGACTCCATGTCAGCTCAGAGATTGACCCCAAAATGGCCACCAGGTCAGAGCAGTGTTAGGGTACTACCAGCCTGCAGCTGTAAACTGAGTGAAAGTGGCCCCAGCTGCCTCTCTCATTGTGTGCTGGATGTGTTGTATTGCTACATATGGGTAGGGACAGCGAACACTGAACAGCATTCGCCCTTAGGGGCTGGGAACAAGGCTCATATTGTATAGTATGGCTTATGAGCAGAATGTGTGTTTTTCTTTTCTTTTTGACAAAAGGCAGTTAGTAGTGCACATGAACTACAGGGCTATGTGAAGATGACCTATGTGTAAGAGTAGCTCTCTCCTCCATCTGTCAAAATATACTCCCTCCCCAACACTACACTGAGTGTACAAAACATTAGGAACACCTTCAGACTATTTTGTCGGTGCATGGACTGTGCACGGTGTCAGGTGTTCCACAGGGATGCTGGCCCATGTTGACTCCAATGCTTCCCACAGTTGTCAAGTTAGATGGATGTCCTTTGGGTGGTGGACCATTCTTGATACACACAGGAAACTGTGGGAAGCAGCGTTACGGTTTTTGACACACTCAAACCGGTGCGCCTGGCACCTACTACCATACCCTGTTCAAAGGCACTTAAAACTTTTGTCTTGCCCATTCACCTTCTGAATGGCTCACATACCAATCCATGCCGCAAGGCATAAAAATCCCCTTCATCTACACTGATTGAAGTGGGTTTAACAAGTGATTAATAAGGGATCATAGCTTTCAGTCTACAGTATGTTATGGAAAGAGCAGGTGTTCACAATGTTCTATACACTCGGTGGATACCCAGGTGTATACCTCAGTCACTCCTGTCCTGTGGTTAATGTGTTAATCCTAGAGATATTCACTAGCTAAGCCCCTCTCATACCCCTACCAGGAGGGCTTTTATTTTGGCTGTCGCTGTAAACATTCTAATCTATTTAGGATATGTTTCCATATTTGTGATATTTGTAACATGTCTGTTCCCGTGTTGTCCTGTGCTGTATGCACATTAACGTTATATTGCTGTACAGTAACATTGTCACATTGTTTACATTACATGATGACGTTATAAAACTATACAGACATTGATGGACTGTATAATATATATGGTCAGTGTTGCTCTAATGTTGACTGCCTGTAGAGACATTAAAGTCAAAGCCTAAGGTGATGTCTGTCTCACATTTGTGGCCCACACGCACAGATGAATACCTGTATACTTTCACACACACACACACGCACGCACGCACGCACGCATGCACGCACGCACGCACGCACGCACGCACGCACAGTACCAGTCAAAGTTTTAGAACACCTCATTCCAGGGTTTTTCTTTATTTTTACTATTTTCTACATTGTAGAATAATAGTGGACATCAAAGCTATGAAATAACACATGGAATCATGTAGTAACCCAAAAAGTTTTTTTTGGTTACTACATGATCTATTATTTCCTAGTTTTGATGTCTTCGCTATCATTCTACAATGTAGAAAATAGTAAAAATGAAGAAAAACCCTTGAATGAGGAGGTGTTCTAAAACTTTGACTGGTACTGTACATTCACGCGCGATTGCTCCTTTCAGTTTTGATGTGGTTAGAGAAACACCAGCTCATCTGAGCGTGATACCATAAGTGTGTGTGTGTGTGTGTGTGTGTGTGTGTGTGTGTGTGTGGTGTGTGCGCAGTGTGTGCGCAGTGTGTTTGTGTTGTGGGCGAGAGAGAGACATCCTTGCATGGTGTAGCCCCTTGGCTCTGTGTGTGTGACCGTGTGTGTGTGACTGTGTGTATAATGAACACAACAAGGAGAGCCAGGAGCAGAGTGTGTGTTAGTGTTTGTGCTAGAGTGTGATGTGTGACCGTGTGTGTTCAATTATTTATACTAAGGGATGAAGGGGAGGTGGCAGGGCTTTGTTTCAACTCTATAATTATCTCTGGACTCACAGGTCTTGCCCTACGGTTGGTACTGCACACCCTGTTGTACACTCTTAACACTATACAGCCAGCCTATGCAGTAGACATTGTATTCCATCAGTGTGTAGGCTACACCTTTTCTGACTTCCCTCACAGATCGGGCCTTCATGTATTCCTCTGTTGTGTATGATACAGACAGACACAGCATATGTCTCTCCACACACTTTATTGCATTCTCCTAATAAACTACTGACTCTAACAAATGAATAAAGCTGTTTAAGTTTGGGGTAAAAACCAAACAGCCTGAGTAAGCCCTGAGTGAACACGGCTAAGTCTGAGTGTGAACCCTGTCTCCTGACCTGGATACTGAATGTCTCCAACCTCCAACCCAAATAAGCAGCATGTGATTCTGTTGTGCCCAGTTAGTCCATAGGTCGTCCTCTCTGTCTGTTTCTCTGTCTACCCTACATCGCCCCATCTCTCACTCCATACTGTAGACATGCAACACACACATTATACACACTGCCCCCCTCACACTCCACTGCCCTGGGGGTATCTGTCAATACCATAACATCCCCAACATTAATCCTTGAATACAACTCATTGATCTTCAAAGTGTTTTCTGCAACACCTCTGAACGTTTAGTCCTCCTGAACACACCCCAGGTCATCAACTGACTACCAAGGAGAAGTTTCATCTCCTCCAGTGTTTGACTAGAAGTCTCTCTCATGTTCACTGTTAGTTCTACTGTATGTTCTCTTTGGCTCTCCAGCCGGCCCCAATTTCAGCCATTTATCCTATACTTTGTAATCAGCACCACAATTATAACGCAGAAATACGCTGTGATTGCCGTTCCGTGTGTATTTTGGAAGGTTCCGGTAAGCCAAAAACAATAGCAGTCCAAACAGAACGACCGTTGGGTGGACTTACAGTAACCGTGGCCACCCGTGAAGAGGTTGTTGCTGCTTTGAAGTGTCTGGTCCCAAATTACAGCCTGCCATAATGAAGTATTACTGTGTAATTACCAGGCAGAGCAGGGAAACGAGCTGTGTGTCTCTGTCGGACACAGGGGTGAAACGGGAGGCAACCGGAGGTTGGGAGAGGGAAAGTGTCGACAGCACAAAGCACCATGTGGGGTGTGTGAGCTTGTGTATGTAGCTATGCTTGGTATTCTTCTCTGTGCATATACATCTTGCATGTGCCTACTACAATATGATGGTAAAGAAGGTGTGTGTATGGGTGTTTAAGTGTCCACCAGCCAGCTGTGAAAAAGTCTGCACACACACACACACACACACACACACACACACATACACACACACACACTAAGAAAGAACAGGCCTGTTTGGCTGTGGTGCTGCGTCGCCCTCACCTGAGGAGTCTCTGGCCTTGTGAATAATCCAACAGACAGTCCCTCATACATAATGCAGCAGCACACACATGCTGCCCCCTCCATCCCTCCCTGCACGCCGAGCGCTGGCACCACTTCCGCGCTAACAAGGCCTGATCCATTTTTCATCAACACCCCGGTGCCTGGCCAGTCCCTTTTCACATGCAGGGGGATTTCAGGAGGGTTTCTGGGGGTTTAAAAGTTTTACTAAGAAGTCAGCCAAGGTGTCTCTCTTACTCTTCTCCTATCTTCCTGTCTCTCTTTGTTATGTTTGGCTAGCTAGCGTGCTAACAGCTTTTAAAGCTGTTGAGCTAGCTAGTGTCTCATCTCGCAAGGATTAAACACAAACCTTTTGGCCTAACATGCTAACTGCTCCAATCCATTAATACATAGAGCTGTTGGGTTGTTGAGCTAAAATGCTTACAGCCTCTAACACAGACTTGTTCAGTTGTGCTAGTGTGCGAGAACAGCTCCAAGCATTTAGCACAGAGCTGTTAGGCTGTTGTGCTAGCATGCTAACACTGAAATAAAACTAAATAAAACATGTGTAGACTAACAGTGAAATGCTTACTTCCCAACAATGCAGAGTGAAAAATATAGAAAAAATTATAACACAAGGAATAAATACACAATGAGTAAGGTTAATTTGGATATATACAGGGAGTACCAGTACCGAGTCGATGTGCAGGGGTACGAGGTAATTGAGGTAGATACTGTGCCTTCAGAAACTATTCACACCCCTTGAATTTTTGATGGTTTAAATTGAGATGTTGGGTAACTGATCTACACACAATACCCCATAATGTCAAGTGGAATTTTTTATAATTGTTTTTTACCAATTAATAAAAAATGAAAAGCTGAAATGTCTTGAGTCTAAGTATTCAACCCCTTTTGTTATGGCAAGCCTAAATAAGTACACTAGTAAAAAGTTGCATGGACTTACTCTGTGTGCAATAATAGTGATTAACATGATTTTTGAATGACTATGTTCCCCACACAATTACCTGTAAGGTCCCTCAGTTGAGAAGTGATTTTCAAGCACAGATTCAACCACAAATCTGTGGGAGGTTTTCCAAATTCCTCGCAATGAAGGACACCTATTGGTAGCAGACATTGAATACCCCTTTGAGCATGGTGAAGTTATCAATTTAGCTTTGGATGGCGTATTGATACACCCAGTCACTACAAAGATGCAGGCTTCCTTCCTAATTCGGTTGCCGGAGAGGAAGGCATCCGCTCAGGGATTTCACCATGAGGCCAATGGTGATTTTAAAACAGTTCGAGTTTAATGGCTGTGATAGAACATTGTAGTTACACCACAATTCTAACCTAAATGACAGAGTGAAAAGAAGGAAGCTTGTACAGAACAAAAATATTCCAAAGCGTGCATCATGTTTGCAACAAGGAAGTAAAGTAATACTGCTCAAAATGAAATGAACTGAAAGTGCAAGTCACTGCTTTTAATCATGGCAAGGCGACCGGAAACATGGCCGAATACAAACAGTGTAGCTATTCCCTCCGCAAGGCAATCAAACAAGCTAAGCGTCAGTATAGAGATAAAATGCAGTCGCAATTCAACAGCTCAGACACGAGACGTATGTGGCAGGGTCTACAGACAATCGCGGATTACAAAAAGAAAACCAGCCCCGTCGCGTACACCGACCCCTTGCTCCCAGACAAATTAAACAACTTCTTTGCTCGCTTTGAGGACAATACAGTGCCAATGACACGGCCCGCTACCAAAACCTGCGGGCTCTTCTTCACCGCGGCCAACGTGAGTAAAACATTTAAACGCGTTAACCCTCGCAACCCAGATGGCATCCCTAGCCGCGTCCTCAGAGTATGCACAGACCAGCTGGCTAGTGTGTTTACAGACATATTCAATCAATCTCTATCCCAGTCTGCTGTTCCCACATGCTTCAAGAGGGCCACCATTGTTTCTGTTCCTAGAAAGCTAAGGTAACTGAGCTAAACGACTATCGCCCCGTAGCACTCACTTCCGTCATCATGAAGTGTTTTGAGAGACTAGTAAAGGATCATATCACCTCCATCCTACCTGACACCCTAGACCCACTCCAATTTTCTTACCGCCCCAATAGGTCCACAGATGACGCTATCGCAATCACACTGCACACTGCCCTATCCCATCTGGACAAGAGGAATACCTATGTAAGAATGCTGTTCATTGACTACAGCTCAGCATTAAACACCATAGTACCCTCCAAACTCATCATGAAGCTTGAGACCCTGGGTCTCGACCCCACCCTGTGCAACTGGGTCCTGGACTTTCTGACGGGCCGCCCCCAGGTGGTGAGGGTACGAAACAACATCTCCACCCCGCTGATCTTCAACACGGGGGCCCCACAAGGGTGCGTTCTCAGCCCTCTCCTGTACTCCCTGTTCACCCATGACTGCGTGGCCATGCACGCCTCCAACTCAATCATCAAGTTTGCAGGCGACACTACAGTGGTAGACTTGATTACCAACAACGACGAGACGGCCTACAGGGAGGCGGTGAGGGCCCTCGGAGTGTGGGGTCAGGAAAATAACCTCACACTCAACAACAAAACAAAGGAGATGATCGTGGACTTCAGGAAACGGCAGAGGGAGCTCACCCCTATCCACATCGACGGGTCAGTAGTGGAGAAGGTGGAAAGTTCCTCAGCGTACACATCACAGACAAACTGAAATGGTCCACCCACACAGACAGCGTGGTGAAGAAGGCGCAACAACGCCTCTTCAACCTCAGGAGACTGAAGAAATTTGGCTTGTCATCAAAAACACTCAACTTTTACAGATGCACAATCGAGAGCATCCTGTCGGGCTGTATCTCGGCCTGGTACGGCAGCTGCTCCGCCCTCAACCTTAAGACTCTCCAGAGGGTAGTGAGGTCAGCACAACGCATCACCGGGTGCAAACTACCTGCCCTCCAGGACACCTACACCACCCGATGTCACAGGAAGGCCAAAATGATCATCAAGGACAGCAACCACCCGAGCCACTGCCTGTTGACCCCGCTATCATCCAGAAGGCGAGGTCAGTACAGGTGCATCAAAGCTGGGACCGAGAGACTGAAAAACAGCTTATATCTCAAGGCCATCAGACTGTTAAACAGCCATCACTGACATAGAGAGGCTGCTGCCAACATACAGACTCAAATCTCTGGCCACTTTAATAAATGGATTTAATAATGGTGTCACTTTAAATAACACCACTTTAATAATGTTTACATATCCTACATTACTCATCTCATATGTATATACTGTACTCTATACCATCTACTGCATCTTGCCTATGCTGCACGGCCATCGCTCATCCATATATTTATATGTACATATTCTTATTCATTCCTTTACACTTGTGTGTGTGTATAAGGTAGCTGTTGTGAAATTGTTGGATTACTTGTTAGATATTACTGCACGGTCGGAACTAGAAGCACAAGCATTTCACTACACTCGCATTAACATCTGCTAACCATGTGTATGTGACCAATAACCTTTGATTTGATTTGACTTTCTGTCCTGAATTCAAAAGTGTTATGTTTGGGGCAAACACAACACATCACTGAGTACCACTCTACATTTTTTCAAATATGGTTGTGGCTGTATCATGTTATGGGTATGCTTGTCATCTGCAAGGACTAGGGACTTATTTAGGATAAAAGTAAACGTAATAGAGCTAAACACAGCCAAAATCCAAGAGGAAAACCTGCTTAGGTCTGCTTTACAACAGACACTGGGAGACAAATTCACCTTTTAGCAGGACAATAACCTAAAACACAAGGCCAAATATATACTGAAGTTGCTTACCAAGACTGCATTTATTGTTCCTGAGTGGATTAGTTGCAGTTTTGACTTAAATCTGCTTGAAACCTATGGCAAGACTTGAAAATGGGTGTCTATCGATGATCAACAACCAACTTAACAGAGCTTGAAGAATTTAAATATTGTACAATCCAGGTATGCAAAGCTCAAGGGTTGTGAATACTTTCTGAATGCACTGCATGTACATATAGGTGAGGATAAAGTGACTAGGCAACCAGATAGATAATAAAAAGTAGCTGCAGCATATGTGATGAGTCAAAAGGGTTAGTGCATAGAGGGTCGATGCAGATAGTTTGGGTATCTGTTTGGTTAACTATTTAGTAGTCTTATGGCTTGGTGGTAGAAGCTGTTCAGGGTCCTGTTGGTTCATTGGTACCGCTTGACATGCAGTAGCAGAGAGAGCAGTTTGTGACTTGGGTGGCTGGAGTCTTTGACAATTTTAGTGCCTTCCTCTGACACTGCCTTGTATAGATGTCCTAGATGGCAGGAAGCTTGGCCCCAGTCATTTACTCAGACCTGTTGTGCTTGTTAGTGTGTTAATTGCTCCACATCTTTGACACATAGCGCTGTTGTACTAGCGTGCTAACTGTCAGAGCTGTTGTACTAGCGCGCTAACTGTCAGAGCTGTTGTACTAGCGTGCTAACTGTCAGAGCTGTTGTACTAGCGCGCTAACTGTCAGAGCTGTTGTACTAGCGCGCTAACTGTCAGAGCTGTTGTACTAGCGTGCTAACTGTCAGAGCTGTTGTACTAGCGTGCTAACTGTCAGAGCTGTTGTACTAGCGCGCTAACTGTCAGAGCTGTTGTGCTAGCGTGCTAACTGTCAGAACTGTTGTACTAGCGTGCTAACTGTCAGAGCTGTTGTACTAGCACGCTAACAGTGGCGGGGTCAAGACCCTCAGCGAGCCACTGGCCGGGGCCCTAAATGAGAACCATGCCCCATTCAGGGATGGGAGTGGGAGAGAGCAGGGACAGCAGCTGGTGGAGGATATGGTAATCATTTATTAAAATATGCTTTCTCAAGCCCACCAAAACAAAAAGGGCCCAAACCCAACAGCTGGGAAGGGTTGGAAGTAGCCCCAAGGCTGGCAAGTCCCCATCCAGATGGGGAGGTTAGGCCAGGGCTAGCCAGGCTGCTCCACTTAAACTTCCGATTCCCATTAAGGAGCCCAAGATTGCAGAGGAAGGGAAGAGGAAGAAAAGCAAGGAGCATGACTGCTCTGTTTTTCACCCCGCTTAATCAAATAAAGCAGGAAGCTTCCGAGACGGAAGGCTTGTTTATTGATATTTACGAATACACTCCCCCCCCCTCTTTTATATTTATTTTCAAAAATAATTATTTTCCCTCAGATATTCTCTGGAATTTTAAGTCTGTTCTATCCTTGTCGTATATATATGTCCTCTGAAGAAGCTGAGAATGTTCTAACCTAAGGTCGCTTTTACTCTTATTTTCTTCTCTGTAAATGTTCCATTCTTTTAAATTGAGCCACAGGGAAATTTAGAGAGCCCCACATCCGTTGTACTGAGAGTGAATTGCAATCGCAGGTCAGTTTGTTCTAATTTGTATGAATTGGTCACATGTAACAGACTTTAAATAAGAATTGATGACCCTCTTTCCCCCCGCGCTGATCAAACACACACACGCGCACATACACACAAGCCTGGTGTGAGTATTGTGTTACTACAGAACGTTAGATTATTCGATTCTATGGTGAAAAAGCATTTTTAAGGAGTTCACAGAGGCTGTCCAGGGTTGGTCTTCAAGTGAAAAAAAACTGAGCCGTTTCGCACAGCGCTGGTAACATACTGGCAACCTTAATGCAGATCTGATGTGAGCCAGTGCCAAGAGAGAAACTCAATCATATACAGAACAGGAATCCTGACATGGAGAGGGGCAGGTTTCCCAATCTGGCAACCCATTTCCAGAGTTGCCATTTGATCATTCTGGAGAGAGACTCCTTTAATGTTTAATACTAGTATGAAGTTGTGGTGTGTGTGTTAAACACTTTGTATGTTAAAGGGTTCCTTCCTACCACAAATCCCTATTGCAATAACAAACAGTGTGGAAGAGGTAGAAAGTGCATTGAGCCCTGAGCCAAACCCCCTTCACTTCCTATACAAGCTCTGGTGTAGGGAGCACCACAATTTTCCAACATATTGGAATATGAAAACCCTAGAATACTCCTCAGCCATCTTAATGTAAAAATCATATGTATGGCCATTTCAAAGGAAAATGAATTGGTATGTGGTCTATGGGAGAATGATATTATACCCACATTATATTGTTGAAAAATGTAATTGTGAGCTAGATTATAGGTTTGGATGCCAAAGAGGATGTGTACACTTTCAGATATTGACATCACATTTTACTTCACTGAAGTTTTTAAAGGTATATGAAAACATTCCTATTTGAAATGATGATATAATTAGATGGTAGACGCCGTAGAGTTCACATCATGTTATGAAACATGAGAACTGGTCTTAATTTCAACAAAGGATGACCACTTTCTTGATAAGCTCACATTGTGGTGGCATGTCTTGGTTTATCAATGGTGTTATTGTGAGAAGTCACTGAGAATTGACAGCTTCATTCCCCACACTGTCTCTCTTTCCGTCTCTCTTTCCGTCTCTCTTTCCGTCTCTCTCTGTATCTCTCTCTGTATCTCTCTCTGTATCTCTCTCTCGCTCTCTCACGCTCTCTCTCTATCTCTCTGTCTCCCTCTCTCTGTATCTTCACTCAGTCTTACTATTTGTGTGAGCTCTCTCTCTCTGACATCACCTCGGCCGGCAGCAGTCTGGGTGTGTCTTGTGACAGCAGCAGTAGACACAGTGAGGTAATCCAACCGTAGCACAGCGGCCCTCCACCTCCAGCCCTCTGGGCCGGCTACTCACTGCTCCCAGGGTCAAAAGTCATGACCTCTAGGGTCTGGTGAGGTCAGTGTCCCGGGGCTCTGCTGTTCTCCCGAAACACTCCTGCTGCCCACCCCTCTCAGACAGTACTGGCCCATTAGGGGAGGAAATTTAAAACACGGACCCACCCCCTTACACGCACACACAATGGGGGCAGCCAGCGGATGCCATTTGTAGGGCCTAATTTTAGTGTAATTAAGATGTAGGTAAGAAGGGTTGAAGGGTGAGACTGACAGGAGGGGAGAATGTGCTGTTGATGAGAGGTCAGAGAGAGGGGCAACTAGCGCCATGCCGAGCTGCCGACAAAACATTCACCCAGGAGAGAGTGTGTGTGTGCGTGTGTGTGTGTGTGTGTGTGTGTGTGCGCGCGCTGTTGAGGACCCTTGACCTCTACTGCACTATACAGATGACTGTAGTATTTTTAGCAAATTTCATAATAAAAAATATTAATAAATTCAATTATTTGCTTTTGCTTCTACATGTCTTTCTACACATCACAATGGACGCTCTGCAATCATTTCAGACATTACAACAAGAATGAACACAGCTATTCAGATCCTGGAGTTTTTAAGAAATCTGGTTCGCAATTTGGCCATCACTTCAGATTAGTCCTAGCCAGGCTTGTTAAACCACAGCCTAGTCTCTGCTCGCCTCTCAGCCCTGTAACATTAGATCCCAGGGTCCGGGACATGGGGTGTACATGTGTATAAAACAAAATGTCCCAAATGGCACGCTATTCCCTATATAGTGCACTACTTTTGTAAATTGCATGAATATTATTATATTATTTTTGACCAGGGCCATGGGGCTCTACTCAACAGTAGTGCACTATATAGGGAATAGAGTGCCATTTGGGACACAGCGCGCTCTCACCTCTAATGAAAGAAAGCAGCCTCCCCCTGTTCATTAGCCCCAGCCGTATTGAGTTAGAGCCCTAACCCTCTACCCCAGCCTTTCTTATTAAAGCAACCCAAAGTGAGTTGCAGACCTGTTAATGGTGGGTCGCGACGTGTCAGAGTACATTTATAATTATTTCATTAATTACTGGAATTGATTTTGCTCGAAGTGCAACTGCACTCAGTGTTCAGTGCGCTCTCTGCTTAGCAGCGGTGTCTCTGCTCATTTTGGCAGCGGCGCGATTGGGTGGAAGATGGCCGTGTGCTTCAAGGTTTACCAGATATTTTTAAGGCAGTTTCTTGAAGATACAGTAACTACGCGACCCACACACTGCAGTGCTGTTGTTCAGCAGCAGATGATGCGCTGTCAGCCACTGGCTTGTAATTTTCACTCGCCATCACTCACCGCTGTCAGCGTATGGACTCATACTAGCCACAAGTTCTGACTGAGTTCAATTGTCATGAAACGCAAATACAGCGACGAGTTCTCTCTCTGGGTTTAATACAAACTTTGAGAAATAACGAGGAGCGCCCACAATGTGTTTTGTGCAGGGAAGTGCATAGTAATGAGTCTCTCAGAATGAAAAAAAGTAACGACAGGTCCTTACCAAACATCCACAGCATGACTGTAAACCCAGAGAGTTGTTTCAGAACAGGGCAGAATGCTCCAGGAAACAGTGCTTCCACAGTGGAAAGTAAGTCAGCTAGCAAGGCATTGTTGTCATTTTATAACAGAAATAAGGGAGTACTAAATCTCATAGTCGTCGATGTGAGTTTCTCTTCAAACAATCCCCTTGTACAGCCAATAGCTTGCTTTGGCTAACGTTAGCTAGCCATCTTCCTAACTACTGATATTACAACCCTAAGTAACAGTACAGATGAAGATGCAACAAAAACTGTTGCTGTTAAAATACAAGCAACCATTTTTATTCTGAACTGGAATACACTGATTGACGCAAGATGTTTTTTGAGGCTGAGAAACTGACTGAGAAAGCAGTAGATGTTCTGATCCAGTTTGGCACCACATACCTGTGTGAGTCAGGGTTCTCAACTGTCAACAACTGAGCCCAGAATAGACCTGCTTGTTGAAAACTTCAACCAGTCACACACCTACCATTAGGACTGTGTGTGTGTTTCTGGTCTACATCTATGTGATGTGATCAATCAGTTTATTCCAGTTCAGAATAAAAATGGTTGCTTGTATTTTAACAGCAACAGTTCCAAACTAGACACATATGTAAGAGTGTTTTTAATGGGGGGAAAGGAACATGAATAGCTATTTACATGGGTATTTCATTTCATTGTTATTAGTCTATGTTGCATTTATTCATGGGCATAAGGGCAATGAAATGTCCCGGTATTTACATATAGTTGCATGTTTTTGTGAGCTTGGGTCCCAGGAAAACACATTTCTCATTTGGGTCCCAGGCTGAAAATGTTTAAGAACTCCTGCTCTACCCTAACCCCTAGCTGCTATTCCCTTCCCTGGGCTGTGTCAGTCCCCTGCCTAGCCTACTACTGCCCACCGGCCCGCCCAGAGCCTCTTCCTCTCCCTCCTCCTCCTCTCTCCCTCACTCTCCCTCCTGTAGGGGAAACACATTCATCATTAGAGAGTTAGTGAAGAGTCACAGGGCTCTGGCATCCTGGACCAGGTCAGGTCTCTGTAGTGGCATCCTGGACCAGGTCAGGTCTCTGTAGTGGCATCCTGGACCAGGTCAGGTCTCTGTAGTGGCATCCTGGACCAGGTCAGGTCTCTGTAGTGGCATCCTGGACCAGGTCAGGTCTCTGTAGTGGCATCCTGGACCAGGTCAGGTCTCTGTAGTGGCATCCTGGACCAGGTCAGGAGGCTGACGACTACATGACTCATCTGCATTCTGGGCTGTAATAAAGTGTGAAAATTCAGTAAAGGTATAGATTGCCATAACACTGTAATACTATTGTTAGTGCTGGGTTTAGAGTAGAAGTGAATGAGAGCTTTCTGAGCGTGTTAGCTTGAGTCTCTAGAGAAGGTTGTGTCTCAGTCAGTGTTCTCTCTGTGACTCAGTGTAAACAGACACCTATCAACAGCTGGCCACTTAGCTACATAACAGCCCTGTCTCTATAGAGGGAGAAGAACTACTGACCACACACACACTCACTCACACACACACACACACACACACACAGAGAGAGAATCAGGCACGCACACTTACATGACCACACAAACAGCTATAAACACACATCTGCCTGACCATACAAAAATGCACACATTATCCCCTCCACACACACACACTGCTGCCTAGTGTGCCCTCTCCCCTAGAGACAGACTGGGCCGTGTTTGAGGATTTTCCTGAAACATTCACAGGAAGCGAGTGCCTCTCTCCACTTCCAACTTTGTATTTTTGCATCAACACTTGGTGGGGTTTATTTGTGCAGGACAACAGTGCTGGAGGATTTATTTCACTGTAATCTAAAGAGAGAGAGACCCACATCCCATAATACAGCGGTCAGAATGCCTGTGAGAATGTAAACTGCAGATAGAGTCAATTATACAAATGAAGATAGCTGTGATGCTCTTCGCTCTCTCAATGTTTTCTCTTGGTGGACGCTGTGAAGTCTCTCTAGAGGAAGACGTACTGTCTGCCTGCCAGGAAAACACGTATCCTCTCTCCTCTTTTACTGTCCTCTTGTCCTAGAGCCTGGGTGTCCCTGGTGTTGTGCATGGTGCGTGGTCATACCAGATTCATCTTGTGCAACACGCCTCATTCACCTCCATCAAGGATCTACAACACTAGAATACACATTCCATCCACCCACACACAGCTCATCCTTAACTGCTGCTGTACATCTGAGGAAAGCATCGTTCTAATAAGCTCAGCAAAAAAAGAAACGTCCCTTTTCAGGACCCTGTCTTTCAAAGATAATTCGTAAAAATCCAAATAACTTCACAGATCTTCATTATAAAGGGTTTAAACACTGTTTCCCATGTTTGTTCAATAAACCATCAGAAATTAATGAACATGCACGTGTGGAACGGTCGTTAAGACCGTAACAGCTTACAGACGGTACGCAATTAAGGTCACAGTTATGAAAACTTAGGACACTAAAGAGGCCTTTCTACTGACAGGCTCATCCTGACATGACCCTCCAGCATGACAATGCCACCAGCCATACTGCTCGTTCTCTGCGTGATTTCCTGCAAGACAGGAATGTCAGTGTTCTGCCATGGTCAGCGACGAGCCCAGATCTCAATCCCATTGAGCACGTCTGGGACCTGTTGGATCGGAGGGTGAGGGCTAGGGCCATTCCCCCCAGAAATGTCCGGGAACTTGCAGGTGCCTTGGTGGAAGAGTGGGATAACATCTCACAGCAAGAACTGGCAAATCTGGTGCAGTCCATGAGGAGGAGATGCACTGCAGTACTTAATGCAGCTGGTGGCCACACCAGATACTGACTGTTACTTTTGATTTTGACCTCCCCTTTGTTCAGGGACACATTATTCCATTTCTGTTAGTCACATGTCTGTGGAACTTGTTCAGTTTATGTCTCAGTTGTTGAATCGTATGTTCATACAAATATTTACACATGTTAAGTTTACTGAAAATAAACACAGTTGACAGTGAGAGGACGTTTCTTTTTTTGCTGAGTTTATATCTACAGTGCCTTCGGAAAGTATTCAGACCCCTTGACATTTTCCACATTTTGTTACATTACAGCCAAATTCTAAAATGGATTAAAAAATAGTCAAAAATCCTCCATCAATCTACACATACTACTAAAAGTTTTTTAGATTTTTTTTTGCAAATTAATAAAAGATAAAAAACAGATACCTTATTTACATAAGTATTCAGACCCTTTGCTATGAGACTGTTTCCTTTTGATCATCCTTGAGATGTTTCTACAACTTGATTGGACTCCACCTGTGGTAAATTCAATTGATTGGACATGATTTGGAAAGGCACACACCTGTCTATATAAGGTCCCACAGTTAGTGCATGTCAGAGCAGAAACCAAGCCATGAGGTTGAATTAATTGTCCGTAGAGCTTCGAAACAGGATTGTGTCGAGGCACAGATATGGGGAAGGGTACCAAAACATTTATGCAGCATTGAAGGTCCCCAAGAACACAGTGGCCTCCATCATTCTTAAATGGATGAAGTTTGGAACCACCAAGACTCTTCCTAGAGCTGGCCGCCCGGCCAAACTGAGCAATAAGGGCAGAAGGACCTTGGTCAGGGAGGTGACCAAGAACCTGATGATTACTCTGACAGAGCTCCAGAGTTCCTCTGTGGAGATGGAAGAACCTTCCAGAAGGACAATCATCTCTGCAGCACTCCACCAATCAGTCCTTTATGGTAGTGGCCAGACGGAAGCCACTCCTCAGTAAAAGACACATGACAGCCCGCTTGGAGTTTGCCAAAAGGCACCTAAAGACTCAGAACATGAGAAACAAGATTCTCTGGTCTGATGAAACCAAGATTGAACTCTTTGGACTGAATGCCAAGCGTCACATCAGGAGGAAACCTGGCACCATCCCTACGGTGAAGCATGGTGGTGGCAGCAGCATGCTATAGTTATGTTTTTCAGTGGCAGGGAATGGGAGACTAGTCAGGATCGAGGCAAAGATGAACGGAGCTAAGTACAGAGAGATGCTTGATGAAAAGCTGCTCCAGAGCGCTCGGGACCTCAGACTGAGGCGAAGGTTCACCTTCCAACAGGACAATGACCCTAAGCACACAGCCAAGACAATGCAGGAGTGGCTTTGGGGCAAGTTTCTGAATGTCTTTGAGTGGCCCAGCCAGAGCTCATACTAGAACCCGATCGAACATCTCTGGAGAGACCTGAAAATAGCTGTGCAGCAACGTTCCCCATCCAACCTGACAGAGCTTGAGTGGATCTGCAGAGAAGAATGGGAGAAACTCCCCAAATACAGGTGTGCCAACCTTGTAGCGTCATACCCAAGAAGACTTAAGGCTGTAATTGCTGCCAAAGGTGCTTCAACAAAGTACTGAGTAAAGGGTCTGAATACTTATGTAAATGTGATATTTCGGCATTCTGGGGTATTGTGTGTAGAAATGATATTTAAAAAATATATATATATTCATTTTAGAATAATGCTGTAATGTAACAAAATGTGGAATAAGTCAAGGGGTCTGAATACTTTCCGAATGCACTGTATGTCTATATATTACTTAGTGTTGTTGTGCTGCACATGACCTCAGTTCTGCCTTTCACTCTCCTCCACACACACACACACACACACACACACACACACGGACACTCTATCTCTTTCTCTCGCTCACAAACACATCCACCACCCACTCCATGCCCAGACGCCATAGGAAACAGCTGGACATAAGCACATAAATCTGATCTGTCCGTCCCGCCATCCTGTTCGTCTCTAATTATTGATAGAAGGGAACTGTTAATGCCTTGCATGTGGTTCCCCCCCTCTCTCGCTCTCCCCCCTCTCTCTTCCCCCTCCTCTCTCTTTCTCCTTTGAACAGCTCATCACGCTTAAACAAGCCTGTCTTTATCATCTCTGCCAACTAACTCCCCATCCCTGAGCCCCCAAAAGCCACCAGCGCAGAGAAAACGACAGCCTCCAACAGAGCATCACATGGCCCAGGCTAACACGGCACACTGCTCCGTGACCAAGGACTCACCCTAGTCCAGATCCCCTCTCACTGCACTTCAAATTAGAGTCTGGCCATGAAAACAAGCTGTTCTGGACGTTTTGATGTGTGCGTGGGTATGAGTGTGTTTGTGTATAGAGCAGTTCATGGTGTGGTGGTTTTTAGCTCCACTACATGTCTGGATGTCTTTATTGTTGAGTGGAGGTGAATCGGGTTGGTTCTCAGAGTTACTGTAGTGAGTTGGGACCTCATGTCAGAGAGACTAAGGTAATTGAAATATGAACGTACATCACCATACTTATCTTTACATATTGTTGTAAGTAAATAGAATGTATTTTTTTTAATGGAAGTAAAGACATGCTGATTGTAACTGATCACAATCAAGACTGTAGTAGTTAACCACTGGGCGTACAGGCAATTTACCATATCACAAATCTTAACAAAGGAAGAGTCCAGTTTTCTATGGAATCTATACAAAACAACAGGTTAATGAACTATTTTACACCATTGATTTTGATAGGGGCCCCCATTAGATTGTGTTAGTCACTCTCACTAAGATATATTAAAAGCAGCATATTTTTCACTCCGCCACATGGCAAAATTAGTAAAATTGCATTAAATTTGTTATAAAATTGAAAAATCTTCTCTCCATCCTATGGCACAATGTGTTGAATTGCAGCGAATTTCCTTTAAAACGGCAACATTTTCTCTACGCCCCGTGGTAAAATGTGTAGAATTGCAGGAAATTAACTGGCAAGGTGGGTGTCCTGGCTCTGACTGCATGTGTGGGTATAGATGTGGGTACGCAGACCCGCGGGCCACTGTGGCCCCTCGTTATGAGTTCAGATTTTTGGTGGCCCCGACCCCCATCAAAGTTGCCCGTCCCTGCAGTAAACGATTGAAGCCCACATCTTGGAACAGTTCTATTATTTCTGTGTTCTTTCCACACTTGTCTTTTTTCCTCCAACCTCCTCAGACAACATTTGTCATGCTGCTTGTGTATTACAAAACCCCAGAGCATTGTAACGGATACACAGAGATCCAAACAGCGCTCTCAGACCAAGTCCCAGTCCCAAATACCACCCTATTCCCTACGTAGTGCCCTACTTTTGACCAGAACCCTATGGGTTTCCCTATTGGCCCTGGTCAAAAGTAGTGCACTATATAGGGAATAGGGTGGTATTTGGGATACAGTCCAAGGCTCCGAGCTGAGTAAATATTTGGAGGGCCTTGGTTCAGAGGAGACTCTCTGCTGTAAGAAGGCCCTTGAACTCTTGGCTATCCCACATTGGGAGAGCGAGAGAGAGGCTTGAGTACGCTAGCTTTGTGTGTGTGTGTTTGTGTGGTATGTTCTACACTCGGCTGGCTGCTTCACACCGATAAACACCCCTGTGCATGTCCTGGCCTCTTCTGAGTGTTGTCCGGTGGAATAATACACACTGAGGATACACTCAATGCATAAATATACACAAATACTAACTGGACACACGCACACACAGGTATGTACACATGTTCACACAAACGTTACAACACACATGATGTTTGCATGCTCATACCTAAACGGTTTACACAGACACACACCTCTACAATACAGATTCACAGTATTATTTATGCACACTCACACACACACTTACAAACTGCATCACACACTCTCAGCAGAGCCCGTTGACAGGAGTCCATTGTGACTGGGAGACCAGGAAGAGAGAAAATGAAATGTCTGTTTGTGATTCCCCCTCACTGTTACCCTTCCCTAAAACAGCCATGGTTCTTTGAGAAATGCTTCGGTGGAAGAGAGGGGGAGGAAGTAGGGCAGGGAGGAGAAGAGTGAAGGAGAGAGAGTGTCAGTTCGGCGCACAGCCAGGGGAGAGGGGAGGAAGAGGGGATAGGAGGGGGAGTGTAGAGGGTGAGCAGTATAGGGGTGAAGGACGGGTGTTGCTGCAGGGCCCGTGTGAACTTCCTGTGAAGGTGTGTAGGATAAGGAGGTGCTGGGAACAGAGAGGCAGATGAGCGGCACACGGAGATGAGTGTCTGAGCCCTGGCTTAGCTGCTTCTGTTTCACCCCGCCGTCCATCTCTCCCTTCTTCCATCCCTACTGGCTATGATGATATTCCACCAAGCTCCACAGACCTCTCCCAGAGCAGCGGCTTTCCATCCCTACTGGCTATGATGATATTCCACCAAGCTCCACAGACCTCTCCCAGAGCAGCGGCTTTCCATCCCTACTGGCTATGATGATATTCCACCAAGCTCCACAGACCTCTCCCAGAGCAGCGGCTTTCCATCCCTACTGGCTATGATGATATTCCACCAAGCTCCACAGACCTCTCCCAGAGCAGCGGCTTTCCATCCCTACTGGCTATGATGATATTCCACCAAGCTCCACAGACCTCTCCCAGAGCAGCGGCTTTCCATCCCTACTGGCTATGATGATATTCCACCAAGCTCCACAGAGTCTCCCAGAGCAGCGGCTTTCCATCCCTACTGGCTATGATGATATTCCACCAAGCTCCACAGACCTCTCCCAGAGCAGCGGCTTTCCATCCCTACTGGCTATGATGATATTCCACCAAGTTTCACAGACCTCTCCCAGAGCAGCGGCTTTCCATCCCTACTGGCTATGATGATATTCCACCAAGCTCCACAGACCTCTCCCAGAGCAGCGGCTTTCCATCCCTACTGGCTATGATGATATTCCACCAAGCTCCACAGACCTCTCCCAGAGCAGCGGCTTTCCATCCCTACTGGCTATGATGATATTCCACCAAGCTCCACAGACCTCTCCCAGAGCAGCGGCTTTCCATCCCTACTGGCTATGATGATATTCCACCAAGCTCCACAGACCTCTCCCAGAGCAGCGGCTTTCCATCCCTACTGGCTATGATGATATTCCACCAAGCTCCACAGACCTCTCCCAGAGCAGCGGCTTTCCATCCCTACTGGCTATGATGATATTCCACCAAGCTCCACAGAGTCTCCCAGAGCAGCGGCTTTCCATCCCTACTGGCTATGATGATATTCCACCAAGCTCCACAGACCTCTCCCAGAGCAGCGGCTTTCCATCCCTACTGGCTATGATGATATTCCACCAAGTTTCACAGACCTCTCCCAGAGCAGCGGCTTTCCATCCCTACTGGCTATGATGATATTCCACCAAGCTCCACAGACCTCTCCCAGAGCAGCGGCTTTCCATCCCTACTGGCTATGATGATATTCCACCAAGCTCCACAGACCTCTCCCAGAGCAGCGGCTTTCCATCCCTACTGGCTATGATGATATTCCACCAAGCTCCACAGACCTCTCCCAGAGCAGCGGCTTTCCATCCCTACTGGCTATGATGATATTCCACCAAGCTCCACAGACCTCTCCCAGAGCAGCGGCTTTCCATCCCTACTGGCTATGATGATATTCCACCAAGCTCCACAGACCTCTCCCAGAGCAGCGGCTTTCCATCCCTACTGGCTATGATGATATTCCACCAAGCTTCACAGACCTCTCCCAGAGCAGCGTCTTTCAAAAGGAGACATGTTGTACTATGTTGCCAGAGCACTGTAAAAGCTTCTCATCTCTTTCTCTCGGTCGTTTTTTTTTTTTCTCTTCTTGCTCCTTGAAAAGCTACACATGCTGTTGAGTGTGTCAGGGAGGAGGGGGGTTGGTGTGGGTCACAACCCTGGGTGGAAACATCCCAGAGTGGGGTAGCTGGTTCTTACACAGCACTGTTGATATGACCTGACCCGGGTCTGGCCCTGGTGCTGGAGCAGGGTGGTGGAGAGTGGACCCAGCAGGAGGTTAGACACACCACTACTGCTGTTTCCTCTTTTCCTCTCTGTCTCTACAGCTCTCTCTCTCTCTCACTCACCGCTGGGGCAGAATATACCCTGTTCTAGACTATAGTGTCTATCTCCTGGCACTCAGTCATGTGGAGGGAGGGACTTCCAGCCCCTACAGTCAGTAATTCCAGCCAGACACCCAGTCATTATTTTAATAAAATACAATTACCACCATTACTGGGACAATTGGGTTTTGATGACTGCCCTTTTCTGTACCCCTGCCCTCTCCAGCCCCCTCATCCAGCCCCCACAGTAGACAAATACCCCGTCCCCACCACACTACTTAATGTCAGGGAGGCAGGTCAAGCCGTGGGCTGTAGGGAGGTCAGAGGGAAAACACACACTGTATTGTGTTGCTGTGTAATTCAACGTAATCTAAAGTGCTCCATGGGAGGGGGGTCCAGTGGTGTGGGGGTCTCCCTCCTCCTTCCCTTCTCCCCCCGCTGTGGAATTTCATTAAAGTGTTAAAAGAGAGGCTTCTATTCATGGTGCATGTCAGAGCCCAGTGTAAAGTGTGTTTTAAAATGTGTCTCAGTGTGGTTAGGAGAGGAGGGCCCGTTCGCCTTCCGTGTGGTTGTAGGTCCTGGGGGGGGGCACTGTTGTGGGACAGCGTCAGACGGGGTGGGGGGTGAGTGATAAAAAGACGACCCGGCTGAACTGGGCTGCCTTTGTTCCTGTGCACCGCTGCAAAATATGATTTGAGATTAGGACCCCGGGGCAGGCATCCTTTTCAATGGCCTGTTTTTGTCTTTTTCTGCCAGCTCTTCTAATCAGCAGGCCAGGCCTGGGGGATGACTGGGGAGAGACAAGCAGGATAAAGATGCAGTGTTCAGGAGGAGAGTGGTCGCAAGGAAAGAATTCCGGTATCTGTCATCTGCCAGAAATTAACCCCCTCATCTTTCCTCCTTCTACCCCCCTCACTTTCACCCCTCCTCTCGTCTTTCCCCCACCCCTCCCTCCATCCCCAGATTCCTTCCTGGGGTTTGGGGTGACCTCTCCAGCTCCAGCCTCAGTCCCAGAGTGTTAGTGTCTGGGCCATGAGAATGGCCTCAGGTAGACAGAAAAGACCTGTATGCTATGGGGGTAGTATAGTAAAGAGGGACGGGGTTAAAATGCATGGGAGTATATATAAACAATGAGACAACGCAAACATACATGACAAAACCACTGCTCTGTGTGTGGATTTATACTCAGCGTGAAATGTTTGTTGTGTGAGGGGGAAGACATGGGGGGTTCCTGATGACAAGTTCACAACGATTCCATGTTTGCTGCTGTCGTGTGTCGTGGCAAGGAAAGATTGAGAGGCTTTGTCTCTGCTGGACTGAGACAGATATGAAACAGCACCTTCTCTCCTTTTTCTCTCTATCTCTATCTCTCTCTGCGAGGTGCTGGCAACACTGGGGATGTACCAGGCTTTCAATTCACCGTGGGAAGGGCCTCGGGTACATCTACAAAGATGGGATGGATGGAGGGAAGGGGTGGAAAAGGGTATCACGCCGGCAGAAAATGGGCAACCTCACTCTGCTAGGGAGAGCAGCCTGAGGCATCCTGCTTGTCCCCGGGCACTCCTCCTCTCTACAGCAGCTTTTAGACACGCTCTTATCGCTCTCTCTCCTTCCCTCTCTCTGATTCTCTCTTCCTTTCGCTCTTTCTCTCCCCTCTCTCTTTCTCTTCCCTCTCCCTCTCTCACAGTCTCTCTGACTGCTTTTAATGATTGCTGCTGTAAAGTGCAGAGCGGAGAAAATGTGTGTCAGGAAACTAAAAGGCATTCAGGGGCTGAATCACCAGTGATAGGTTAAGAGGCTTTAGTCAACTTTTTTAGTTTTTTTTATCTGCTTTCGGAATCATTTGTATCTATTTTTTGTCTGGTTTAGGCTAGATGGAAGATCTCTCTTGGAAACTACAGTGTGCGGTTGAAGTGAGGGATTTGTTCAAATGAAGCTCTAAAAGATCATGTAACATAAGTGGAAACAAATGTGAATGCCTTGCCATGTTTCTTCATGGGAAGCTACACAGCCCCATTCCTATTCCCAGTCCCAGCCCTAACTCCAGTCCCAGCCCTAACTCCAGCCCCAGGCCTAACTCCAGCCCCAGGCCTAACTCCAGCCCCAGGCCTAACTCCAGCCCCAGCCCTAACTCCAGCCCCAGCACCAGCCCTAACGCCGGCCCTAGCACTAGACGCCGCCCAAATCGAGCCCTTGTCCAACCTAGTCAAAGACATTGTCCCAGACCTAATACGAGACAGCATGAGAGAGGTCCTAGGCGTTGGGTGTCCAAGCCCTCTGGCTCTGACCAGTGTGTAGGAGGCCCAGCTATGCTGTCGTTCTGCGTCCATTCAGAACAGTCTGGTGTTTTACAGGCAATGAATGATGGTCAAAGAAACCATCTCCTGTGTCAAAGCACCCGACAAACATGCCTTTCTCACGGGCTCGGCCAGACCAGGAGAAGTGCCCCTTTGTCGCGGCAGACGCACGTGTTATCAGCTTCCCCGCATCTCCATAAAATATGCCCCATTGTCCCAGAGGCCAACTCTGTGTTTCCAAACCAGCAGCATTCCTGAAGTACACCCCCCCTCCCTCCCTCTCCTCCCTGCCTCCAACCGTTCTTAGGACTCACTCCTTCAATCCTTCCCTGTCTTACATCAGTAGTATTAGTGGAATGCTTTCTCAGAGGGAATGAGGGGATAAAGGAGAAGGGAAAATTCAGCCTAGCCTGTCCCTCCTTTGTCCCTCACTGCTACCCGTAGGGGGCAGTATTCCTGTTAACCACGTGTCTCGTCACCACATAAAGACAGTGAATCCCCCAGTGCCTGGTTAGTTGCTGCCATTTGTGAGTGATAGGGAGCAGCTTGACCGCTGTACCCAGGGCACTGGCACCCGCTGCTGGGGCTAGTGGGAGGTGTTATGTTTATCTCCTAGGCATGCATCTCTCCACCCACACACACATCCACTCAGTTAAACAGAACATGGCTCCATCTTAAACAGAGGAGCGGTGGAGGATCTGTTCTGGGGTGAAATGGTGCTCTAAAAGAAAAAATGAAAACAAGGGAGTCTTTAAAAACGAACGTAGTGCTCTTTTCACGGTGTTGCTAGTGTTGTAATGTTTTTCATCAAGGAGCTATTTACATGAGTCCCGCTTGTTCTGTGTGCGTGTGTTAGATGCCTGGCCTTCTCACAGCTCTGCTGGCGGAGAAAAGCATGTATTTCTAGGTACGTGAAAGCTGTGGGCCTCTACACACTTCTGGGATGGATTATGACATATTTTGACCACTTAGGTTAGCTCCCAATTGTAAACCATAAAAGCAGTCTTTTTCCCTCTTTTCCTAGGGTGTCCTTGTTACTCCCAGTGCTGGGTTTAGTGTGTTTGAAACTGAAATGCAAGGCAGGTGTCTAGAGAAAGTGTACAAGGCCAAGATCAGACCAAAACTGTGGTGCTAGGACTCCATCCATGCTATTGTATAACACGACTACAATGGTATCCTGCTGACTGACTCAGGGCCTTCATTATCACCACCAACATCTGTCTCTGCACCTGATCAGTATCGGTCTGACAGAGCCTAACACTAACCCCTGTGATGATGATGCCAGCTCACGCCTCATCCCCAGCTCACGCCTCATCCCCAGCTCACGCCTCATCCCCGGCTCACGCCTCATCCCCGGCTCACGCCTCATCCCCGGCTCACGCCTCATCCCCAGCTCACGCCTCACCATGGCTCACGCCTCATTCCCAGCTCACGCCTCACCATGGCTCACGCCTCATTCCCAGCTCACGCCTCATCCCCAGCTCACGCCTCATCCCCAGCTCACGCCTCACCATGGCTCACGCCTCATCCCCAGCTCACGCCTCATCCCCAGCTCACGCCTCACCATGGCTCACGCCTCATTCCCAGCTCACGCCTCATCCCCAGCTCACGCCTCATCCCCAGCTCACGCCTCACCATGGCTCACGCCTCATCCCAGCTCACGCCTCATCCCCAGCTCACGCCTCATCCCCAGCTCACGCCTCATCCCCAGCTCACGCCTCACCATGGCTCACGCCTCACCATGGCTCACGCCTCATCCCCAGCTCACGCCTCACCATGGCTCACGCCTCACCATGGCTCACGCCTCATCCCCAGCTCACGCCTCATCCCCAGCTCACGCCTCATCCCTAGCTCACGCCTCATCCCCAGCTCACGCCTCATCCCCAGCTCACGCCTCATCCCCAGCTCACGCCTCACCATGGCTCACGCCTCATCCCCAGCTCACGCCTCATCCCCAGCTCACGCCTCATCCCCAGCTCACGCCTCACCATGGCTCACGCCTCATCCCCGGCTCACGCCTCATCCCCGGCTCACGCCTCATCCCCGGCTCACGCCTCATCCCCGGCTCACGCCTCATCCCCGGCTCACGCCTCACCATGGCTCACGCCTCACCATGGCTCACGCCTCACCATGGCTCACGCCTCACCATGGCTCACGCCTCATCCCCGGCTCACGCCTCATCCCCGGCTCACGCCTCATCCCCGGCTCAAGCCTCATCCCCGGCTCAAACCTCATCCATGGCTCACGCCTCATCCATGGCTCACGCCTCATCCATGGCTCACGCGTCATCCCCGGCTCACGCCTCATCCCCGGCTCATGCCTCATCCATGGCTCACGCCTCATCCATGGCTCACGCCTCATCCATGGCTCATGTCTCATCCCCAGCCCATAGCGCACACACACACTCTTCACATACACTGCTGCTACTCTGTTTATTATCTAACCTGATTGCCTAGTTACTTTTACCCCTACCTACAGTACATATCACCTCATCTACCTCAGCTCATTCTAGTTACTTATACCCCTACCTACAGTACATATCACCTCATCTACCTCAGCTCATTCTAGTTACTTATACCCCTACCTACAGTACATATCACCTCATCTACCTCAGCTCATTTTTTATTGTTACAATTTCCTTTTTTTATTTAGCAAATTTGTCTTTTTAACTCTGCACTGTTGGGAAAGGGCTTGTAAGTAAGCATTTCACTGTAAAGTCTACACCTGTTATATTCGGCTCATGTAACAAATAAAATGTGATTGTTTTTATTAACCCCTGCCATACCCCTATCCCCAACCCCAACCCTACCCCAACACCCGTCTTAGCCCCACCCCCAACACCAACCTTAGCCCTACCACAACACCAACCCTACCCCAACACCAATCTTAGCCCCATCCCCAACACCAACCTTAGCCCTACCACAACACCAACCCTACCCCAACACCAGCCTGAGCCCCATCCCCAACACCAACCTTAGCCCTACCACAACACCAGCCCTACCCCAACACCAGCCTGAGCCCCATCCCCAACACCAACCTTAGCCCTACCACAACACCAACCCTACCCCAACACCAGCCTGAGCCCCAACACCAACCTTAGCCCTACCACAACACCAACCCTACCCCAACACCAGTCTTAGCCCCATCCCCAACACCAGCCTTAGCCCTACCACAACACCAACCCTACCCCAACACCAGTCTGAGCCCCAACACCAACCTTAGCCCTACCACAACACCAACCCTACCCCAACACCAGCCTGAGCCCCATCCCCAACACCAACCCTAGCCCTACCACAACACCAGCCCTACCCCAACGCCAACCCTACCCCAACACCAACCCTACCCCAACACCAACCCTAGCCCTACCCCAACACCAACCCTAGCCCTAACCCCAACGCCAGTCTTAGCCCTAACCCCAACACCAACCCTAGCCCTATCCCCAACACCAACCCTAGCCCTAACCACAACACCAACCCTACCCCAACACCAACCCTAGCCCTACCCCAACACCAGTCTTAGCCCTAACCCCAACACCAGTCTTAGCCCTAACCCCAACACCAACCCTAGCCCTATCCCCAACACCAACCCTAGCCCTACCACAACACCAACCCTACACCAACCCTAGCCCTACCCCAACACCAGCCCTAACCCCAACACCAGTCTTAGCCCTATCCCCAACCCTAGCCCTACCACAACACCAACCCTATCCCCAACACCAGTCTTAGCCCCATCCCCAACACCAACCCTACCCCAACACCAACCCTACCCCAACCCTAGCCCTACCCCAACCCTAGCCCTACCCCAACACCAACCCTACCCCAACCCTACCCCAACCCTAGCCCTACCCCAACACCAACCCTAGCCCTACCCCAACACCAACCCTAGCCCTACCCCAACACCAACCCTAGCCCTACACCAACTCCAGTCTTAGCCCTAACCCCAACACCAGTCCTACCCCCACCCCTATCCCCCACCCCCAGCCCTATCCCAAACACCAACCTTAGCCCTATCCCCAACACCAACCCTATCCCAACCCCCAACATCAACCGTAGCCCTATCCCCAACACCAACCCTATCCCAACCCCCAACACCAACCTTAGCCCTATCCCCAACACCAACCCTAGCCCTATCCCCAACACCAACCCTACCCCAACACCAACCCTAGCCCTACCCCAACCCTACCCCTACCCCAAACCAGCCCTACCCCAACACCAACCCTAGCCCTACCCCAACACCAGTCTTAGCCCTAACACCAGTCTTAACCCTAACCCCAACACCAGTCCTACCCCCACCCCTATCCCCACCCCCAGCCCTATCCCAAACACCAACCTTAGCCCTATCCCCAACACCAACCCTATCCCAACCCCCAACATCAACCGTAGCCCTATCCCCAACACCAACCCTATCCCAACCCCCAACACCAACCCTAGCCCTACCCCAACACCAACCCTAGCCCTACCCCAACACCAACCCTAGCCCTACCCCAACACCAACCCTAGCCCTAACACCAGTCTTAGCCCCATCCCCAACACCAACCTTAGCCCAACCACAACACCAACCCTACCCCAACACCAGTCTGATCCCCATCCCCAACACCAACCTTAGCCCTACCACAACACCAACCCTACCCCAACACCAGTCTTAGCCCCATCCCCAACACCAACCTTAGCCCTACCACAACACCAACACCAGTCTTAGCCCCATCCCCAACACCAACCTTATCCCTACCACAACACCAACCTTAGCCCTACCACAACACCAGCCTGAGCCTCATCCCCAACACCAACCCTAGCCCCACCACAACACCAGCCCTACCCCAACGCCAACCCTACCCCAACACCAACCCTAGTCCTACCCCAACACCAACCCTAGCCCTACCCCAACACCAGTCTTAGCCCTAACCCCAATGCCAGTCTTAGCCCTATCCCCAACACCAACCCTAGCCCTACCCCAACACCAGTCTTAGCCCTAACCCCAACACCAACCCTAGCCCTATCCCCAACACCAACCCTAGCCCTACCATAACACCAACCCTACCCCAACCCTAGCCCTACCCCAACACCAGCCCTAACCCCAACACCAGTCTTAGCCCTATCCCCAACCCTAGCCCTACCACAACACCAACCCTATCCCCAACACCAGTCTTAGCCCCATCCCCAACACCAACCCTACCCCAACACCAACCCTACCCCAACACCAACCCTACCCTAGCCCTACCCCAACCCTAGCCCTACCCCAACACCAACCCTAGCCCTACCCCAACACCAACCCTAGCCCTACCCCAACACCAGTCTTAGCCCTAACCCCAACACCAGTCCTACCCCAACACCAACCCTAACCCTATCCCCACCCCCAGCCCTATCCCAAACACCAACCTTAGCCCTATCCCCAACACCAACCCTATCCCAACCCCCAACATCAACCGTAGCCCTATCCCCAACACCAACCCTATCCCAACCCCCAACATCAACCTTAGCCCATCCCCAACACCAACCCTAGCCCTATCCCCAACACCAACCCTATCCCCAACACCAACCCTACCCCAACACCAACCCTAGCCCTACCCCAACCCTAGCCCAACACCAACCCTAGCCCTACCCCAACACCAACCCTAGCCCTACCCCAACACCAGTCTTTACCCTAACACCAGTCTTAACCCTAACCCCAACACCAGTCCTACCCCCACCCCTATCCCCACCCCCAGCCCTATCCCAAACACCAACCTTAGCCCTATCCCCAACACAAACCTATCCCAACCCCCAACATCAACCGTAGCCCTATCCCCAACACCAACCCTATCCCAACCCCAACACCAACCCTAGCCCTATCCCCAACACCAACCCTAGCCCTATCCCCAACACCAACCCTAGCCCTATCCCCAACACCAACCCTAGCCCTATTCCCAACACCAACCCTAGCCCTACCCCAATACCAACCCTAGCCCTACCCCAACACCAACCCTAGCCCTAACACCAGTCTTAGCCCTAACCCCAACACCAGTCCTACCCCACCCCTATCCCCACCCCCAGCCCTATCCCAAACACCAACCTTAGCCCTATCCCCAACACAACCCTATCCCAACCCCCAACATCAACCGTAGCCCTATCCCCAACACCAACCCTATCCCAACCCCCAACACCAACCCTAGCCCTATTCCCAACACCAACCCTAGCCCTATTCCCAACACCAACCCTAGCCCTATCCCCAACACCAACCCTAGCCCTATCCCCAACACCAACCCTAGCCCTACCCCAACACCAACCCTAGCCCTACCCCAACACCAGTCTTAGCCCTATCCCCAACACCAACCCTATCCCAACACCAACCCTAGCCCTACCCCAACACCAACCCTAGCCCTATCCCCAACACTAACCCTAGCCCTATTCCCAACACCAACCCTACACCAACCCTATCCCCAACACCAACCCTATCCCCAACACCAACCCTATCCCCAACCCCAACACCAACCCTACCCCAACACCAACCCTAGCCCTCTCACCTGATCACTATCAATTAGACTGAGCCCAACACTAAGCCCTCTGATGATGAAGTCAGCAGCATGACCACTACAGTCCTAATGGAGTCTTCCCTGTCTTTGTCCTTAACCATCTATTCCCATCAATTATTCAGGGGGAAAGGAAAGCGTTTGAGTGTGTAACACTGATCCACTGCTAGAGAACAATCTATTCTGCGCTGCGGTGTGAGTCATGAAATACTGCCTACTCAGGCAGACCACTCTGTAAATGAGCAGTATACTAAGGAGACGGTTGTTTTAAATATGTTACGTCTGTGTTAGGGGATGTAGCTAGTCTGTGTTAGAGGATGTAGCTAGTCTGTGTTAGAGGATGTAGCTAGTCTGTGTTAGGGGATGTAGCTAGTCTGTGTTAGAGGATGTAGCTAGTATGTGTTAGAGGATGTAGCTAGTATGTGTTAGAGGATGAAGCTAGTCTGTGTTAGGGGATGTAGCTAGTCTGTGTTAGAGGATGTAGCTAGTCTGTGTTAGAGGATGTAGCGAGTCTGTGTTAGAGGATGTAGCTAGTCTGTGTTAGGGGATGTAGCTAGTCTGTGTTAGAGGATGTAGCTAGTCAGTGTTAGAGGATGTAGCTAGTCTGTGTTAGGGGATGTAGCTAGTCTGTGTTAGGGGATGTAGCTAGTCTGTGTTAGGGGATGTAGCTAGTCTGTGTTAGAGGATGTAGCTAGTGTGTGTTAGAGGATGTAGCTAGGGTGTGTTAGAGGATGTAGCTAGTAAGTGTTAGAGGATGTTGTATGTGTTAGAGGATGTAGCGAGTCTGTGTTAGAGGATGTAGCTAGTCTGTGTTAGAGGATGTAGCTAGTCTGTGTTAGAGGATGTAGCTAGTCTGTGTTAGAGGATGTAGCTAGTCTGTGTTAGAGGATGTAGCTAGTCTGTGTTAGAGGATGAAGCTAGTCTGTGTTAGAGGATGAAGCTAGTCTGTGTTAGGGGATGTAGCTAGTCTGTGTTAGAGATGTAGCTAGTCTGTGTTAGAGGATGTAGCTAGTCTGTGTTAGAGGATGTAGCTAGTCTGTGTTAGAGGATGTAGCTAGTCTGTGTTAGAGGATGTAGCTAGTCTGTGTTAGAGGATGTAGCTAGTCTGTGTTAGAGGATGTAGCTAGTCTGTGTTAGAGGATGTAGCTAGTCTGTGTTAGAGGATGTAGCTAGTCTGTGTTAGAGGATGAAGCTAGTCTGTGTTAGAGGATGAAGCTAGTCTGTGTTAGGGGATGTAGCTAGTCTGTGTTAGAGGATGAAGCTAGTCTGTGTTAGAGGATGTAGCTAGTCTGTGTTAGAGGATGTAGCTAGTCTGTGTTAGAGGATGTAGCTAGTCTGTGTTAGAGGATGTAGCTAGTCTGTGTTAGAGGATGTAGCTAGTCTGTGTTAGAGGATGTAGCTAGTCTGTGTTAGAGGATGTAGCGAGTCTGTGTTAGAGGATGTAGCTAGTCTGTATTAGAGGATGTAGCTAGTGTGTGTTAGAGGATGTAGCTAGTCTGTATTAGAGGATGTAGCTAGTCTGTGTTAGAGGATGTAGCTGGTCTGTGTTAGAGGATGTAGCTAGTAAGTGTTAGAGGATGTAGCTAGTCTGTATTAGAGGATGTAGCTAGTCTGTGTTAGAGGATGTAGCTAGTCTGTGTTAGAGGATGTAGCGAGTCTGTGTTAGAGGATGTAGCTAGTCTGTATTAGAGGATGTAGCTAGTGTGTGTTAGAGGATGTAGCTAGTCTGTATTAGAGGATGTAGCTAGTCTGTGTTAGAGGATGTAGCTAGTAAGGATGTTGTATGTGTAAGGTGGTACGAGGGCAGGGGGAAAAGGAAGCATAATGAAAGGAAAATAGAGGAAAGAACATTCATTTCTTAGTGTCAGAGTTGATCAGTGAAACAGGCTAACAGCAACTGGTGTTGGGGGCTATGAAGACCACAGAGCGTGTGTGAGGGGGTGGGGGGGTCTGTGGAGGAGCCTGTCTGTCTCGGTCTGAGAGAAGGTTGAGTGGATGTGAGAGGGGACAGAGGGCAGGGTGAGTGATGCTAATTGAGATTAGCACCTGGTGCTCTAAATTGACAGACTGCATGGGCAGTCCAACACAAACACACACCCAGAGACTCCCAGGCTGTCAGACCTAGCCTGGTGTTTTCTAGGGGGCAGCAGGAAGGATACTGAATGGACGAAAGAATGAAAGAAGAAAACAACAAGACAGTAAAGAAATAGCCAGAGGAAAAGTGGCAAAAAATAGCAATGAACCTGAAATGGAGAAAGAGAACAAGAAAAAAAGGTTATTCTTCTCTCTCTCCTCCATTGTGTGATTGTGTGTTAGTACCAGGAGCAGAGCCTGTGTAAAATGTCACCGTGAACTTTCATTCGACTGACCGAACCAGCCTTCCCATTAGTTCAGAATAAAATCCATACTGTTTCCCGTGAAGAAGATCCCAGCTTGGGATGCCTGTGAAAGTCAATTAGATCCACACTGACGGAGGCTACATCCCAAATGGACCATATTCCCTATATAGTGCACTGCTATAGAAGGAATATGGTTCCATTTAGGACGTAACCTCCGTCAGGTAGTGCACTATGTAGAGACAGAATAGGGTGCCATTTGGTACGCAGACAGGCTTTTGCACCCTGTACTCTGACAGACCAACCAACAGACCCTGGACTAACTGTGTGAAGAGGGTGGGGGGGTTAGGATGGGAGAAGAGGGGGGGTTAGGATGGGAGAAGAGGGGGGGGTTAGGCTGGGAGAAGAGGGGGGGATAGGATGGGAGAAGAGGGGGGGGTTAGGATGGGAGAAGAGGGGGGGTTAGGATGGGAGAAGAGGGGGGGTTAGGATGGGAGAAGAGGGGGGGTTAGGATGGGAGAAGAGGGGGGGATAGGATGGGAGAAGGGGGGGTTAGGATGGGAGAAGAGGGGGGGTTAGGATGGGAGAAGAGGGGGGGTTAGGATGGGAGAAGAGGGGGGTTAGGATGGGAGAAGAGGGGGGGTTAGGATGGGAGAAGAGGGGGGGTTAGGATGGGAGAAGGTTAGGATGGGAGAAGGGGGGGGTTAGGATGGGAGAAGGGGGGGGTTAGGATGGGAGAAGAGGGGGGTTAGGATGGGAGAAGAGGGGGGTTAGGATGGGAGAAGGGGGAGGTTAGGATAGGAGAAGGGGGGGTTAGGATGGGAGAAGAGGGGGGTTAGGATGGGAGAAGAGGGGGGGTTAGGATGGGAGAAGAGGGGGGGGTTAGGATGGGAGAAGTGGGGGGTTAGGATGGGAGAAGAGGGGGGGTTAGGATGGGAGAAGAGGGAGGTTAGGATAGGAGAAGGGGGGGTTAGGATGGGAGAAGAGGGGGGTTAGGATGGGAGAAGAGGGGGGGTTAGGATGGGAGAAGAGGGGGGGGTTAGGATGGGAGAAGTGGGGGGTTAGGATGGGAGAAGAGGGGGGGTTAGGATGGGAGAAGAGGGAGGTTAGGATAGGAGAAGGGGGGGTTAGGATGGGAGAAGAGGGGGGTTAGGATGGGAGAAGAGGGGGTTAGGATGGGAGAAGAGGGGGGGTTAGGATGGGAGAAGGGGGAGGTTAGGATAGGAGAAGGGGGGGTTAGGATGGGAGAAGAGGGGGGGTTAGGATGGGAGAAGAGGGGGGTTAGGATGGGAGAAGGGGGGGTTAGGATGGGAGAAGGGGGGGGTTAGGATGGGAGAAGGGGGGGTTAGGATGGGAGAAGGGGGGGTTAGGATGGGAGAAGGGGGGGTTAGGATGGGAGAAGGGGGAGGTTAGGATGGGAGAAGGGGGGGTTAGGATGGGAGAAGGGGGGGTTAGGATGGGAGAAGGGGGGGTTAGGATGGGAGAAGGGGGGGTTAGGATGGGAGAAGGGGGGGTTAGGATGGGAGAAGAGGGGGGTTAGGATGGGAGAGGGGGGGTTAGGATGGGAGAAGGGGGGGTTAGGATGGGAGAAGGGGGGGTTAGGATAGGCGAAGGGGGGGGTTAGGATGGGAGAAGGGGGGGGTTAGGATGGGAGAAGGGGGGGGGTTAGGATGGGAGAAGGGGGGGTTAGGATGGGAGAAGGGGGGGGTTAGGATGGGAGAGGGGGGGTTAGGATGGGAGAAGGGGGGGTTAGGATGGGAGAAGGGGGTCTTTTTGCAGGTATTAGATCTATGATCTGAGAGTGCTGTATTGAATATTTTATTGACTGTCTGCTTGCCCTGTGCTGACCTGCCTGACATGCTAACTCCTGGGCTCGCTGGAGACGCCACGTCAGTTCACATCAGAGCAGCCGGCCGTGAGTCTCCCAAAGCATTTCCTGTGAATTAACTCTGGCACCGCGGGGGAGGGGGGACCAGAACTAGACCACGGCAGAGAGGGAACACTGGTGCACTACACACCAAGACAGACCCGTTCGTACACACGTGCACGGACACATGCACATAACCACACGCATGTACGTATATACACACACTCTTTCTCTCATCTACACATTCTTTTTAGAACAAACACACACACACTCCCTCCCAAGGACTGGTGAAAGTGTCTATCTTCAACCTCTGTAATTGTATCAACTCTGACCACATGTACGCTTAATGTACCTGGAATAGTGGGACTCACTGACAGTGTTGCTGTTGCTCGCTGTTTCATTGGCCATTTGTGAGATTCCAATTGTCACTGATCTTTTTTCCTTCACATTTCAAGATCATTTTGAACAAGGATTTGATGTCCCTCTCTCTCTTTCCATCTCACTCTCTCCCACTTCCCCGTCTCTCTCTCCATCTCACTCTCTCCCACTTCCCCCTGTCTCTCTCTCCATCTCACTCTCTCCCACTTCCCCATCTCTCTTTCCATCTCACTCTCTCCCACTTCCCCGTCTCTCTCTCCATCTCACTCTCTCCCACTTCCCCCTGTCTCTCTCTCCATCTCACTCTCTCCCACTTCCCCCTGTCTCTCTCTCCATCTCACTCTCTCCCACATCCCTCTGTCTCTCTTTCCATCTCACTCTATCCCACTTCCCTGTCTCTCTTTCCATCTCACTCTCTCCCACTTCCCCGTGTCTCTCTTTCCATCTCACTCTCTCCCACTTCCCCCTGTCTCTCTCTCCATCTCACTCTCTCCCACTTCCCCCTGTCTCTCTCCCATCTCACTCTCTCCCACATCCCTCTGTCTCTCTTTCCATCTCACTCTATCCCACTTCCCTGTCTCTCTTTCCATCTCACTCTCTCCCACTTCCCCCTGTCTCTCTCTCCATCTCACTCTCTCCCACTTCCCCCTCTCTCTCTCTCCATCTCACTCTCTCCCACTTCCCCGTCTCTCTTTCCATCTCACTCTCTCCCACATCCCTCTGTCTCTCTTTCCATCTCACTCTCTCCCACTTCCCCCTGTCTCTCTTTCCATCTCACTCTCTCCCACTTCCCCGTCTCTCTTTCCATCTCACTCTATCCCACTTCCCCCTGTCTCTCTTTCCATCTCACTCTCTCCCACTTCCCCCTGTCTCTCTTTCTATCTCACTCTCTCCCACTTCCCCCTGTCTCTCTTTCCATCTCACTCTCTCCCACATCCCTCTGTCTCTCTCTCTATCTCACTCTCTCCCACTTCCCCCTCTCTCTCTTTCCATCTCACTCTCTCCCACTTCCCCCTGTCTCTCTTTCCATCTCACTCTCTCCCACTTCCCCCTCTCTCTCTCTCCATCTCACTCTCTCCCACTTCCCCCTGTCTCTCTTTCTATCTCACTCTCTCCCACTTCCCCCTGTCTCTCTTTCCATCTCACTCTATCCCACTTCCCCCTGTCTCTCTTTCTATCTCACTCTCTCCCACTTCCCCCTCTCTCTCTTTCCATCTCACTCTCTCCCACTTCCCCTGTCTCTCTTTCCATCTCACTCTCTCCCACTTCCCCCTGTCTCTCTCTCCATCTCACTCTCTCCCACTCCCCCCTCTCTCTCTCTCTGCCCCCCTGCCTTTGCCCCCCCCTTCCCTTCTCTCTCTCCCCCATCATTACTGGCGACATGGTCTTTATAATGTGTTATAAGTCATTCAGGCAGAAAAGTCAGCAACGGACTTGCTGCTCTCCAGAGCTCTGTACTTATTCATGATGATGAGACTTGCTCCCATCTCAATGGACAGGGCTGCTGACCAGAGACTAACTACACTGATCCTAGATCAGAGAAGACAAAGAAATGCTATATACTGAGCATACAGAGACAATATATCTGATGTAGATATGGGTATGTCTGACCAGAGATGACATAGTGATTATTATACTGATCCTAGGTCAGAGCCTCATCTCATTCTCCTACGGTTGTCAACATAGTCATTAGAGCCTTCCCACTTAACACACCCTCAGGCTGTCCTCCACTCCACGCTTCCTGTCTCCATCACACACCCTCAGGCTGTCCTCCACACCACGCTTCCTGTCTCCATCACACACCCTCAGGCTGTCCTCCACACCACGCTTCCTGTCTCCATCACACACCCTCAGGCTCTCCTCCACTCCATGCTTCCTGTCTCCATCACACACCCTCAGGCTCTCCTCCACTCCACGCTTCCTGTCTCCATCACACACCCTCAGGCTGTCCTCCACACCACGCTTCCTGTCTCCATCACACACCCTCAGGCTGTCCTCCACACCACGCTTCCTGTCTCCATCACACACCCTCAGGCTGTCCTCCACACCACGCTTCCTGTCTCCATCACACACCCTCAGGCCTGTCCTCCCACTCCACGCTTCCTGTCTCCATCACACACCCTCAGGCTCTCCTCCACTCCACGCTTCCTGTCTCCATCACACACCCTCAGGCTCTCCTCCACTCCACGCTTCCTGTCTCCATCACACACCCTCAGGCTGTCCTCCACACCACGCTTCCTGTCCCCATCACACACCCTCAGGCTCTCCTCCACTCCACGCTTCCTGTCTCCATCACACACCCTCAGGCTCTCCTCCACTCCACGCTTCCTGTCTCCATCACACACCCTCAGGCTGTCCTCCACTCCACGCTTCCTGTCCCCATCACACATCCACAACCCACATGCCTGCTCTGATTGTCTCTGTTCTTGTTCCGCCTTGCTTCTCTTTCTCTGCTGATCTCTCTCTGAATGACATGAAAGTGCTGTGCAGTGACCATGAAGATCCCCTGGCTGCCTGTCACAAAGAGCTTCCACAACCTCTGGTCTTGTTTGTTTGCCTTACACTGTCATCCACCGCCTTACACTGTCATCCACCGCCTTACACTGTCATCCACCGCCTTACACTGTCATCCACCGCCTTACACTGTCATCCACCGCCTTACACTGTCATCCACCGCCTTACACTGTCATCCACCGCCTTACACTGTCATCCACCGCCTTACACTGTCCGCCTTACACTGTCATCCACCGCCTTACACTGTCATCCACCGCCTTACACTGTCATCCACCGCCTTACACTGTCATCCACCGCCTTACACTGTCATCCACCGCCTTACACTGTCATCCACCGCCTTACACTGTCATCCACCGCCTTACACTGTCATCCACCGCCTTACACTGTCATCCACCGCCTTACACTGTCATCCACCACCTTACACTGTCATCCACCGCCTTACACTGTCATCCACCCCTTACACTGTCATCCACCGCCTTACACTGTCATCCACCGCCTTACACTGTCATCCACCGCCTTACACTGTCATCCACCACCTTACACTGTCATCCACCGCCTTACACTGTCATCCACCACCTTACACTGTCATCCACCGCCTTACACTGTCATCCACCGCCTTACACTGTCATCCACCGCCTTACACTGTCATCCACCGCCTTACACTGTCATCCACCGCCTTACACTGTCATCCACCGCCTTACACTGTCATCCACCGCCTTACACTGTCATCCACCGCCTTACACTGTCATCCACCGCCTTACACTCCAACTGCCAATGGGTTCATAGAAATGCTTTCAAAGAAACATTCTTTTTGGAGGGTTATAGTTTAAATTTCACGCCAGAGCACGTTGCCAGACCCCATGCTGTGTGTGAAGCTGAGACACACATCCGTCCTACACACACACCCTCAGGCTCTCCTCCACACCACGCTTCCTGTCCCCATCACACACCTTCAGGCTCTCCTCCACAGCACGCTTCCTGTCCCCATCACACACCCTCAGGGCTCTCCTCCACACCACGCTTCCTGTCCCCATCACACACCTTCAGGCTCTCCTCCACACCACGCTTCCTGTCCCCATCACACACCCTCAGGCTCTCCTCCACACCACGCTTCCTGTCCCCATCACACACCCTCAGGCTCTCCTCCACACCACGCCTCCGTCCCCATCACACCCTTCAGGCTCTCCTCCACACCACGCTTCCTGTCCCCATCACACACCCTCAGGCTCTCCTCCACACCACGCTTCCTGTCCC
Source organism: Salmo trutta (assembly GCF_901001165.1). Classification (NCBI taxonomy): domain Eukaryota; kingdom Metazoa; phylum Chordata; class Actinopteri; order Salmoniformes; family Salmonidae; genus Salmo; species Salmo trutta. The sequence continues at coordinate 62,703,493 of NC_042969.1, read as the reverse complement.
TATCACACACCCTCAGGCTCTCCTCCACACCACGCTTCCTGTCCCCATCACACACCTTCAGGCTCTCCTCCACACCACGCTTCCTGTCCCCATCACACACCCTCAGGCTCTCCTCCACACCACGCTTCCTGTCCCCATCACACACCTTCAGGCTCTCCTCCACACCACGCTTCCTGTCCCCATCACACACCCTCAGGCTCTCCTCCACTCCACGCTTCCTGTCCCCATCACACACCCTCAGGCTCTCCTCCACACCACGCTTCCTGTCCCCATCACACACCCTCAGGCTCTCCTCCACTCCATGCTTCCTGTCCCCATCACACCCTCAGGCTCTCCTCCACACCACGCTTCCTGTCCCCATCACACACCCTCAGGCTGTCCTCCACTCCACGCTTCCTGTCTCCATCACACACCCTCAGGCTGTCCTCCACACCACGCTTCCTGTCCCCATCACACACCCTCAGGCTGTCCTCCACTCCACGCTTCCTGTCTCCATCACACACCCTCAGGCTCTCCTCCACACCACGCTTCCTGTCCCCATCACACACCCTCAGGCTCTCCTCCACACCACGCTTCCTGTCCCCATCACACACCTTCAGGCTCTCCTCCACTCCACGCTTCCTGTCCCCATCACACACCTTCAGGCTGTCCTCCACACCACGCTTCCTGTCCCCATCACACACCTTCAGGCTCTCCTCCACTCCACGCTTCCTGTCTCCATCACACACCTTCAGGCTCTCCTCCACTCCACGCTTCCTGTCTCCATCACACACCCTCAGGCTCTCCTCCACTCCACGCTTCCTGTCCCCATCACACACCCTCAGGCTCTCCTCCACACCACGCTTCCTGTCCCCATCACACACCCTCAGGCTCTCCTCCACACCACGCTTCCTGTCCCCATCACACACCCTCAGGCTCTCCTCCACACCACGCTTCCTGTCCCCATCACACACCTCAGGCTCTCCTCCACTCCACGCTTCCTGTCTCCATCACACACCCTCAGGCTCTCCTCCACACCACGCTTCCTGTCCCCATCACACACCCTCAGGCTCTCCTCCACTCCACGCTTCCTGTCCCCATCACACACTCTCTGGCGTCGTCACCACACCACGCTTCCTGTCCCCATCACACACTCTCTGGCTCCCTCCACACCACGCGTCCTGTCCCCATCACACCCTCAGGCTCTCCTCCACTCCACGCTTCCTGTCCCCATCACACCCCTCAGGCTCTCCTCCACACCACGCTTCCTGTCCCCATCACACACCCTCAGGCTCTCCTCCACACCACGCTTCCTGTCCCCATCACACACCCTCAGGCTCTCCTCCACACCACGCTTCCTGTCCCCATCACACACCCTCAGGCTCTCCTCCACCACGCTTCCTGTCCCATCACACACCCTCAGGCTCCCCTCCACTCCACGCTTCCTGTCCCCATCACACACCCTCAGGCTCTCCTCCACTCCACGCTTCCTGTCCCCATCACACACTCTCTGGCGTCGTCGCCACACCACGCTTCCTGTCCCCATCACACACCCTCAGGCTCTCCTCCACCCGCTTCCTGTCCCATCACACACCCTCAGGCTCTCCTCCACACCACGCTTCCTGTCCCCATCACACACCTCAGGCTCTCCTCCACACCAGCTTCCTGTCCCCATCACACACCCTCAGGCTCTCCTCCACCCACGCTTCCTGTCCCCATCACACACCCTCAGGCTTCTCCTCCACTCCACCTTCCTGTCTCCATCACAACACCCTCAGGCTCTCCTCCACACCACGCTTCCTGTCCCATCACACACCCTCAGGCTCTCCTCCACTCCACGCTTCCTGTCCCCATCACACACTCTCTGGCGTCGTCACCACACCACGCTTCCTGTCCCCATCACACACTCTCTGGCTCTCCTCCACACCACGCTTCCTGTCCCCATCACACACCCTCAGGCTCTCCTCCACTCCACGCTTCCTGTCCCCATCACACACCCTCAGGCTCTCCCACACACGCTTCCTGTCCCCATCACACACCCTCAGGCTCTCCTCCACACCACGCTTCCTGTCCCCATCACACACCCTCAGGCTCTCCTCCACACCACGCTTCCTGTCCCCATCACACACCTCAGGCTCTCCTCCACACCACGCTTCCTGTCCCATCACACACCCTCAGGCTCTCCTCCACTCCACGCTTCCTGTCCCCACACACACCCTCAGGCTCTCCTCCACCCCACGCTTCCTGTCCCCATCACACACTCTCTGGCGTCGTCGCCACACCACGCTTCCTGTCCCCATCACACACCCTCAGGCTCTCCTCCACACCACGCTTCCTGTCCCCATCACACACCCTCAGGCTCTCCTCCACACACCACGCTTCCTGTCCCCCCACAAACCCTCAGGCTCTCCTCCACACCACGCTTCCTGTCCCCATCACACACCCTCAGGCTCTCCTCACACCACGCTGTCCCCATCACACACCCTCAGGCTCTCCTCCACTCCACGCTTCCTGTCTCCATCACACACCCTCAGGCTCTCCTCCACTCCACGCTTCCTGTCCCCATCACACACCCTCAGGCTCTCCTCCACTCCACGCTTCCTGTCCCCATCACACACCCTCATCTCCTCCAACTCCACGCTTCTGTCCCCATCACACACCTCAGGCTCTCCTCCACTCCACGCTTCTGTCCCCATCAACACCCTCAGGCTCTCCTCCACCTCCACGTTCCTGTCCCCATCACAACACCCTCAGGCTCCTCCACTCCACGCTTCCTGTCCCCATCACCACCCTCAGGCCTCCTCCACTCCACGCTTCCTGTCCCATCACACACCCTCAGGCTCTCCTCCACTCCACGCTTCCTGTCCCCATCACACACCCCAGGCTCTCCTCCACACAGCTTCCTGTCCCCATCACACACTTCAGGCTCTCCTCCACTCCACGCTTCCTGTCCCCATCACACACCTCAGGCGTCCTCCACACCACGCTTCCTGTCCCCATCACACACCTTCAGGCTCTCCCTCCACTCCACGCTTCCTGTCTCATCACATACACACTTCAGGCTCTCCTCCACTCCACGCTTCCTGTCTCCATCACACACCCTCAGGCTCCCTTCCACTCCACGCTTCTGTCCCCATCACACACCCTCAGGCTCTCCTCCCCACGCTTCCTGTCCCCATCACACACCCTCAGGCTCTCCCCACACCACGCTTCCTGTCCCATCACCACCTCAGGCTCTCCTCCACTCCACGCTTCCTGTCTCCATCACACACCCTCAGGCTCTCTCCATACCACGCTTCCTGTCCCCATCACACACCCTCAGGCTCTCCTCCACACCACGCTTCCTGTCCCATCACACACCCTCAGGCTGTCCTCCACACCACGCTTCCTGTCCCCATCACACACCTCAGGCCTCCTCACACCACGCTTCCTGTCCCCATCACACACCCTCAGGCTCTCCTCCACACCCCGCTTCCTGTCCCCATCACACACCCTCAGGCTCTCCTCCACACCACGCTTCCTGTCCCACATCACACCTTCAGG